>NC_081167.1:12362709-12645209 GCF_012432095.1 Onychostoma macrolepis | reverse complement strand
TTGTACAGTAGAAAAACCATTACGCCTATGGAGAGTCCCCGTAAACCACATATACCAAACTGTGTGTGTGTGTGTGTGTGTGTGTGTGTGTGTGTGTGTGTGTGTGTGTGTGTGTGTACATATGTGTGTACATATATGTGTGTGTGTGTGTGTATGCATATATGTGTGCATACATACAGTCATGGCCAAAAATATCGGCACCCTTGGTAAATATGATCAAAGAAGGCTATGAAAATTAATCTGCATTGTTAATCCTTTTGATCTTTTATTAAAAAATTCACAAAAATGCAACCTTTCTTTGGATAATAAGAATTTAAAATGGGGGGAAATATCATTATAAAATAAATGTTTTTCTCTAATACACATTGGCCACAATTAACGGCACCCTTTTATTCAATACTTTTTGAAACCTCCATTTGCCAGTTTAACAGCTCTAAATTTTCTCCTATAATGCCTGATGAGGTTAGAGAACACCTGACAAGAGATCAGAGACCATTCCTTCATCCAGAATCACTCCACGCCACTGATTAGCATCATGTCAATTTATGTAAGACAATTTATGAGATTAATAGTGCACTTTTACTCAGAACTCACTTCAAACCACCATGGAGTGTTTGTAATAACTTCTGCGATCACATGTGGAATTTGGTCGTTTACTGTTGTTAAAATATGCTATTTAGCCTTTTATATCGCTGCACAAATTACCATTTCAGACGTACACATTCATTAAAAAAAATCACATACAGACCATATCTATCCTAATCGTGTGTTTATTATCTTATATAATCTATAGTGGCTGTTGTCATGTTTATTTCTGCTGTGGAAAAGCCTTGAATGCTCTGCTGAAACTCACGTTGTTTGATGTTACAACCGCCTTTCTGTTCTTAAGTTGCCAAGGATACATTTCAAGTATAATACACATTAGTAAAAGGATCTATTTTAATTTTTATTTGTCTATATACACTTTGGGCAGCCGCGGTACATTATAAAAGTAGCCCAAAAAACCGCAAACCACGTCTCGGTAATTTTTCCCGCGACTGTATTTTCAAAATAGCCCACTTGTGCCGCTAACGTTACCCTGGCAACACTGGTGCTGTACCCTCAACCTTCCGCGCTGCGATGACGGGAAGTTGGGGTCAAACCTAATCAAACGATTAATCTGCGTTAAAAAAAATATTAATGCGTTAAAAATTTTTGATTAATCGCATACGTTGACACCCCTAATATATATATATATATATATATATATGTATATGCAGTGTTGGGGAGGTTACTTTGGAAATGTAATAGGTTACAGATTACAAGTTACCCTACTTAAAATCTAATAAGTTGGGTAACTTTTCAATTACTTTATTAAAGTAATGTACCTGATTACATTTGATTACTTTTCTACATTTCTAATGTTTTCAACTGTTAATCATTTTCAAACATGTAAACAAGGCAGGGTTAACCTTAATACTTAACACTGATTACTGTCAGACTAATCCTTCATCACTTGAATTAAGATTATAATCATTTCATTTTAAAGGAGACATTGGATGCAAAATATCTTCATTTGCATATAAATGTGTCTTAGCAATGTGTGGACACAACAACCCTACTGTCACGAATCCGGTCTATGAACTTTCGTTCACTCACCACCAGAGGTCACTCGCTCACCACATTGACTCTCACAACACCCATCACACTGGACTCCATTTCCCATCATCCATTGCACTGATGACACATACACAGCTGATTACACTGATTGCACATACACAGCTGAAGGCACTGATCACACAGCTATCACCAATCACACACTCTACTTAAGCCATGGACTTTCTCTCCCTCACTGCCGAGTATTGTATGCGCTTATTGCTCCCCTAGCTTTAGCTACTCTACAGAGCCCTTGATAGTTTGCCTTGCCTTGCCTTGCCTTGCCTTGCCTTGCCTTGCCTTGCCTTGCCTTGCCTTGCCTTGCCCTGCCCTGCCCTGCCCTGCCCTGCCCTGCCCTGCCTTGCCCTGCCCTGCCCTGCCCTCTCTTGTTTAGCCCCTTTGGATACTGTTCGCTGTCGACCGACCCAGGCCCGTTTTGGATTACTCTTTGTCTTGTCCCTGCCATACCTGTTTGCCATTGGTTCGACCCTGCCTGTATTTATGACCATGCCTTTAAATAAAAGCTTGCACATGGATCCGCACATCTCACGTCTCGTCAGCCCCGTTACACCTACAATGATAAAAATGATGTGTGTTCACGGTGTGTTTGCACTTGGATGGGTTAAATGCAGAGCACAAATTCTGAGTATGGGTCACCATATCTGGCCACACGTCACTTCACTTTCACTAAATTTGTTTATGTCTAGCTGTGCAAATCATTTTACTCCAGACTGCTTTCTAAATGAGGGACAATTCAAGGCAGGTTTTGTTAAAAAGTTAAAACTCAAGGATGGATCAGTACCCATTGTTCATGATCCAGCTGCACCTCCAGAAGAAGTCTCACACTTTATATTTTTTATGATTATTTGCGAATCGCCTTTGCTCTTCCACAGGGGCTGGGTGAGCAGAGCTCATTAGCATGTAAAGAGATATGCACCGAAATGAGTCGCTGTGAACAGAGCTGTTTTTGACAAGGTAAAAAGGGTGTTGTTTTACACAACCGCCGAGACTATTTCAAGAATAACCTAAAGAATCATACCAACTTGTGGAAGATGGGCATCCTGTCCCCTCTGAAGAACAGCCACCACAAAATCAGACTTACTTTAAAATCATTCTGAGGTTAAATACATATTTAAAATCATAACAACACTGTTAAAAATTGTCCTGTTAAAAAACAGTAAATAACTGGCAGCTTGGTTGCCAGCAAGGAACTGTAAAATTAACAGTATCTTACTGTTGGGTAAAATTACAGTTGGTTACTGTTTATTAAAAAACAGTAAATAACTGGCAGCTTGGTTGCCAGCAAGGAACTGTAAAATTAACTGTGTCTTACTGTTGGTGAAATTTACAGTTGACTACTGTTTTCGCAAATACTTTTTTTGCTCTTCTTCACAACTAAACAAACAATGTGTAAACTACAATACAAATATACTATGCCATTGTGTACGCTATTGAATAATGGCCTGCTAGTAAAAAGGACAACATTTTCTTCTTGGTTTTTAATATATATTTGTACCCTTTGAAATAGTGACTTGAAATGTAACACAAGTAAAGCAGCTTTAAAGTGTTGATTCAAAACTTGTTTTGCTTTATTAAAAAAAAAAAAAAAAAAAACTTTCTTAGAAAAAACATTAAAGACAATAATTGAAATTTAAGGGGAAGAAGTGGTCATAACAGAAATAAACTCAACATATTCCCCAAATCAGATTCTGACTTACAGAACATTGGTACAAAATGAAAACAAATTGTAAAATAAAGCCCAAAGCTTATTACATTTATGACAATAAATGTACATTTCAACTGTATAAATGATAAATAAATTGCTTTAACTCTTTAACAATTAATTCTAATAGGTCATGCAGGCTGTCCAAAAAAATAACTCTGGACACAAAGATTAAGTGAAAAACTTAGAGAACACCTGAGTAAATGTTTTTGAGTGAATAGAAATTAATGAATACCTGAAAAAATAGAGATCAAGAGACTGTGTGTGTGGGTGTGTGCGCACATTTTTGTGACAAATGAGGACATAAATTTGTGTAATGACAGGTATTACAAGGAGCAGGTGACTTTTCAGGACATTACCCCATGTCCCCACTTTTCAAAAGGCTTATAAATCACACAAAATGGAGTGTATTGAAAATCTGAAATAGCACAAAGTTCGCTGTAAAGGGTAGGTTTAGGTGTAGGGCAATAGCACATACAGTTTTACAGTATAAAACCATTACGCTTATGGGATGTCCCCACTTTTCACAAAAACAAACGTGTGTGTGTGATGTGAGTGTGTGGTCTGTGGTGTGTAATACTTGTATAAAGTCCAACTCAAAATCCATAAATTTTTTTAAGTAGACTGCAGACACGAGGGTTCACGGTTTTCTTTTTCTGGGTGACCTTCCCCGTCCACTTTGATATGACTCCTCCAGCCCTGGTCCCTTTTCCGGATTTATCTCGATGAACCACCTGAAAAACAAATGTGTGTGTTTAGAATTAGTGTGGAGGAAAAAAGATGGTAACACTTTATCTTAGGGTCTCTTAACTAGTTGCTTATTAGCTAGCATATTACTAGACTATTAGCCATTTATTAGCACTAATTAAGCACATAGTAATGCCTTATTCTGCATGACCTTATTCTACATCCCTAATCCTACCCAATACCTAAACTTAACAACTACCTTACTAACTGTTAATAAGCAGAAAATTAGGAATTTATTGAGGGAAAAGTCGTAGTTAATGGTGAATAAGTGTTCCCTATTCTAAAGTGTTGCCAAAAAGGGTACTCACGGATAACATATAAATATTAAAAGTATATAAAATTATATTCTTGTATCAAGAACACTTCACTTTACTTTGTCAGGAAAGGAAAGCTTTCTTAAGAAGCTCCAACACTCAGATCTTTTGGACTGAATGATGTGTTTCAGTCTAGATTAAAGATATCTCTTTGTTCAAGCATTGACATAACACATCTTATACCCTACTATTTTAGCCATGTCTGACAGAACTGTAACATATGCACATGATCATCATTTTAATGATGAAGGATGGGTCCTAGATGAATCTGCTTCCTTTCAAGGTTTCCACCAACACCTCACCACCGATAGACATTTTATTTCCTTGACATTCACCTACTGCTCACTGGGGCTCAAATATTTGATAGGAAATTTCTCTATTTGATGCTATTCCCTGTTTATTAGGGCCAAATGTTTCAATGAAACATACATTTTCTGTATAGCTGCTTTAAAAATATATGTATTGTAAAAGTGATATAGAAATAAAATGTGAAGTGAATTGAATGTATGCATCCAAGTATCTAACCTTTGAATAATTTCCAACATGCATGCGTCTTCAGCTTGGTATTGAAGATTGAAATTGTTGTAAGTAGAAAAATCAGCTGCAAGCCCAGACAGAAAAGCTGGCTGGATGCCCTCACAAATGATGTGCTCCTCAAGGCTGATCATCCAGTGCTGGATTCTTCTTCCTGGTGTTTCACCTGAACCTTTAAAAAGAAAAACACATTTAATGTTTTAATTTAATTCACATTTAATTTCAGCATTGACATAACATTAATTTGACATTGCCAGATTACAATTGAATGCAAAGAAAACTAAAATCATTGTAAACAGTCACAGAGTTCAGCACTTCTAACATAAGAAAAGCATTTCAACATGGACTGGTCTGGACAGACCTTTAAGTCAAAATGTGTATACTGTAAATTGTGTATTGTAAAATTTATTTTCATTTATATTCAGACAACAAAGAAAGCCCATCCACTGAAAGTCCACACAAGTGCATGGTAAATAAAAACTCAATTTCAAACATGCTAGCTTTACACATGAAAACATTGGTTCTCATACTTAGCTTTGGTGTTTACATTTTAAGTGCTCCAAGCATATGATTTCCGATTCAGAAATCCAGCTAATAAGTATTCTATCACTTTAAATACAAAACCAACATGGATTGATGCAAAAACATAACCAACATAAAAACAATATAAGCACAACAGTAAAAATCCCCCTTAGAATAAGCATGTCATACAAGAACATGCTTACCCAAATTTGCAATCACAATGACACCGAAATTTTGAGTTTGTTCGTTTGTTTTTTTCAAACAGTGGAGGTTTAACGCGTTAGCAAATTCTGCAAACTGATAGCCTATTAGCAAACAACACCGGCCATTTCAGCATGTTACAGAGACATCGATGTGATTTCAATTAGGGGTGGGCGGATCGATCCTAATATCGATAATATCGATACCAACGTTGGTATCAGTATCGGATCGATACTAGCCTGATTAGATCGATACTTTAGGTTAATTTTCTCTCCTCTACACTTAATATATTGCTTAATACATTCAACAAAGAATAGACATATCTGAGTGTTTATATACCGCTCTTTTCACGTCTTGTATGCAAACATTACTGCTCCTCCCCTGCTTTAGTGTTTTGTTATGCCACTACGTGACTCAGCGGCTCCAAGCGCAAGCGGATATTATTGGCTACAGCGAGAGATGGAACGGTAGAAATTCGCTGCTGTGGCAACAGCACCAAACTTATTCACCTTTTTCAATGTGGAAGTAAGCTTTTTTCATAGACTGAATGTGCGAGACTTCCACTTCATTAGGCACGGTAGGGAAATCATGAGTAAAATTGTTTATGCTATCCACCGTGTGTTTATAATTAAGATAATTCATTAAAATAATATGGTAAGAAACACCAGTTTGCACTACCAAGCAAGCAGCAAAACGAGCTGTTTTGTACAGTTAAAAATTGCTGGAAGCGGATGAGACTGGAAGCCAGACCCATTAAATTTACCGAATTTGGCCTTTTACAGTATTACTGTCTTCAACCATTAAGCCACGTTGTTGTTTTTTCTTTATAAAGGTTTTCTATCAGAGGAAAACACTTAACATGCATGCACTTTGCGTTCATATCATGGGCTGCTTGCCTGCATATAGTTTGCATCTTCAGTATACTGAGTTGGCCTTTCAATATTACTTTCTTAATGCATTAGGCTACGTTAAGTTTTTTTTTTTTTTCTTTATAACTCTTTTCTATGGGAGGAAAATGCTTAACACGAAACTTTATGCATTGCTTTCATATTCTGGGCTCCTCTGCTTGCCAATTCCTTTCAGAAAGGCAAATAATATCCACATAGCTTTAAGGTGAATGTAATATTTTAGTCATATCAACATAAGTTATTGTTAATTTTCAAAGTATAATTGGTCATTTAAATGTATGTTATTAAAAAGGAAAAAGTATCGGTATCGGTATCAGTATTGGCGATACTTGCCCTGTATTTACTTGGTATCGGATCGATACCAAAATTTGCAGTATCGCACACCCCTAATTTCAATGCAACAGTGTTTGAAAACTTAACTTTGCATAGGAATTATCTCATAACGAATGAAACTCACCCTGTAATTGGGAATAATATAATCCGAGTCACAGAGTCAGAAATCCAGTTGCACTCGATGATGTCGCATTTGGCGCGTTTATCACTGAAAAGAGCAAATAAAAGATAGTGTCACTTCCGATATCCACTATACAGATTAGTTGCAGTAGCAAATGTAATGTATTTTGTCTATGAAATCGCGCAAAGCAAAGGGGAATTGACCTGTTAACAAGACGGATGAAAGTCCCGGCGTGCTCACTGCAGTTTACAAAAATACTGGATAGTAATGTTTTATTTCCTTCGAGTTATAAATACAGTAGAATGCCGTTATATTGTGTCTACGTCATTTCACAAAAACGAAAAAAACAGTAATGTACTGCTTTTGAACATAACAGGATTATACTGTTGAAATTCTGCCGTAAATTAACAGCAATTTTTAACAGTGAAGAAATAGGCAAATAGCTATGATCCTGTTTTTTTAAATCAAATCTTTGCATAGCTATGACAGGAAACACTGGAATCTAACAATGCCTTAGAAAAAAAACAGTTAATCTTAAAAAAAAAAAAAAAAGAAAATGCATTTACATAAACCCATATAGGAAATATAAGAGTTATCGGATAAGCATGTTCTAAACTCCTGAAACATTGGTGTTTCATATTTTAGAGCAGTCACTGCAATTTATGAAAGCAATCAATTAAATCTGCATGTGGGAGTGTGTGTGAAAAAAATCAGATGTAACACCCTTTGTAATCCTTAACATTTTCATAAGTAACTGTAATTTAATTACACATTTTTTCTTAGTAACTGTAACTAATTACAATTACTTTTATTTCGTAATTAAATTACATAATTCCATTACATGTAACTAGTTACTCCCCAACACTGTATATATGTGACCCTGGACCACAAAACCAGTCTTAAGTGTACATTTTTCAAAATTAAGATTTATATATCATCTGAAAGCTGCCTAAATCAGCTTTCCATCGATGTATGGTTTGTTAGGATCAGACAATATTTGGCCGAGATACAACTATTTGAAATCTGGAATCTGAGGGTGCAAAAAAATCGAAATATTGAGAAAATCGCCTTTAAAGTTGTCCAAATGAAGTTTCTTAGTAATGCATATTACGAATCAAAAATTTAGTTTTGATATATTTACGGTAAGAAATTTACAAAATATCTTCATGGAACATGATCTTTACTTAATATCCTAATGATTTTTTCGTATAAAAGAAAAATGGATAATTTTGACCCATACAATGTATTTTTGGCTATTGCTACAAATATACCCCAGCAACTTAAGACTGGTTTTATGGTCCAAGGTCACATATATATATATATATTTATTTATTTATTTATTTATTATAAAATATTTATAATATAAACTATATGAATATAAATATTTTCAAAATATATACTGTATGTGTGTGTATTTATATATACCTAATAAATATACACAGTACACACACATATATTATGTGAACAAAAACTTTTATTTTGGATGCGATTAATCGTGATTAATCGTGTGACAGCACTAATAATTGTATTTATTTATTTATTTTTGCATAAAGGTCCACCCCTAAACCTAACTCTCAGTGGGCCTTGAATCAGCCAACAATTCATTAAAACAGTTATGAATACTTGTGAATTGCATTTCTTTGAAAACGATTGAATTCAGGGTTTACATTTCAAGTCAGTTCATTTTTATAATGGACATCTGCTGAAATCCCTCTTGAGGTGTTGCAGGTTGAGATGTCAATGTGACATGTTGACGACTCCATGAAGATAAGCTAAAGGGCAACCATATATTATGGGGAGGCGTCTTCTTTCTCTCTGCTTCATGTCGCTCTCAGGGTTTGCCTGGCTGTTGACACGCTGTTGCATATGCTTGACTGAACACTTGCATCCTCCAATGCCTTGCTCATAATTGCTTCTTAGTAATCAACTCCATTACAGCATTATGTTAATTCAGGGTGTGAAATGTGAGATGCTATGAGGACAGCTGAGGGATGTGATGGAGCTGAATGTTTGTTAAACTGCGTGGGAATCTGGGATTTGCCTCTACATTGCATAATATGCTGATAAATACAGCCCGAATTCTGGAAATGTTGGGATGTTTTTTTAAATTTGTATAAAATGAAAACTAAAAGACTTTCAAATTACATGAGCCAATATTTTATTCACAATAGTTATTATTGGGAGGCCATGATTGACAAGGGCCAGTGGAGGGAATTTGGCCAGGACACCGGGGTTACACCCTTACACTTTACGATGAGTGTCATGGGATTTATAATGATCACAGAGAGTCAAGACCTCGGTTTAACATCTCATCCGAAAGGCGGTGCTTTTTGACAGTATAGTGTCCCCGTCACTATACTGGGGCATTAGGACCCACACAGACCGCAGGGTGAGCACCCCCTGCTGGCCTCACTAACACCTCTTCCAACAGCAACCTAGTTTTCTCAGGAGGTCTCCCATCCAGGTACTGACCAGGCTCAGCCCTGCTTAGCTTCCGTGGGCAACCGGTCTTGGGCTGCAACCCGGGCTGCAACTGGTCATGGGCTGCATTATAATAGCGTTCTCATTATAATGTTATGTGTCAGTCCTCTATCATGTGTGTCATGTGTTCCCGCCTCTTGTGTCCTTATTTGGTCATGTTCCTGTCCTTGTTAAGTGTGCTTATCAGTTCATTCTCGTCCAGCTGTGTTTTAGTAATTATCTGTTATTGTCATGTGTATTTAGTTCATGTCCGTTTAGTTAGATTTCGTCTGGTCTACTTGTTACTCCCCGGTGTTCCTGTGTGTCCCAGCCTTGCCTTGCCTTGCCTTGCCTTGCCTTGCCTTGCCTTGCCTTGCCTTGCCTTGCCTTGCCTTGCCTTGCCTTGCCTTGCCTTGCCTTGCCTTGCCTTGCCTTGCCTTGCCTTGCCTTGCCTTGCCTTGCCTTGCCTTGCCTTGTCTTGCCTTGTCTGTTTTGGATTTGTTAAAGACTGTTATTCCTCCCTGCTGTGTGCACCATGACATTATGTATGACAGTCCCAGTCATCGCTATTAATATTCTGCATTGTTGTTTGTCCTGCTGGCGCTGAAAAGATAATCACCGTAGTACTACAAGCGCTTTACTCAAATGCATCTTATAGGCTACGAGATAAATATATACACAATATATATAGTCTAAACTGGCTGAAATATTTTGAAATCACTTATACCCTACCTGATCGAAAAAATCCAATCTTTCACTCTGTCTTGTTAAAGATTTAAATCCTTGCTGCCAAGATGTTGGATTAAGTGAAACTTAAATCTATAGGGGTGGTTGGATTTATTCACACACATTAAAAATATTTATTAAAAGCTTCTTTCTTTTCAGATTCTTATTTACAACGTTTTCTTAATAGGCTGTATATTAATGTATTGGGAGAAAACCGGTAGTTCTATGTGAAATCAGACATTGAGCACCCCCATATAGCCAAAGTGGCACGATCATAACACCCCGCGAATATTCAACTGTGAGATTAGTAGTCAAATCGGGCTCCTCCTATCGAAGCATCGAATGGTCGACTATTCGGGGTCACCCCTACATCAGAGATGCTGATAACACGCTGGAAGGTCTCCCTCCTCTTTATCCCGGAGGACACAGCATCCATGATTTCCAACAAGAATGTCAAATTTGGACTCGTCTGACCATAGAACACTTTTCCACTTTGAAACAGTCCATTTTAAATGAGCCTTGGCCCATAGGACACAACGGCACTTCTAGACCATGTTCACATATGGCTTCCTTTTTGCATGATAAGCCCGGTACACACCAAGCCGACGCCGACAAACTAGTGGCGACGAAAGCAGACTGCGGGGTCGGCTCACGTCGGAAGCGTCTGGGTCCAAAGTTGCCTTGACACACCAAGCCGACGCTTGCCACCCGATGGCCAAGTAGCACGTCCGTTCTGCGCCTTTCTCGCATACTGGTTCGCCAGCTGAACAGCCAATCAGAATGATCAGATGGCTCGACTGCCCGACGAGCTCCGACGCCAATTCAACATGTCGAATCGGCCGAAATAAAGCCGACGAGGACCAACTTCAGCCGACGGCGCAGAACACACTGAGAAAACTTAGTCGGCCGACGAACAAAAACTGCCCGACGGCCAACCGTCGGCTTGGTGTGTACCGGGCTATAGAGCTTTAGTTGGCATCTGCAGATGGCACGGCAGTTTGTGTTTACCGACAGTGGTTTCTGGAAGTATTCCTGGGCCCTTTTAGTAATGTCAATGACAGAATCATGCTGATGAGTGATGCAGTGTCGTCTGAGGGCCCGAGGACCACGGGCATCCAACAAAGGTCTTTGGCCTTGTCCCTTACGCACAGATTTCTCCAGTTTCTCTGAATCTTTTGAATCTTATGTACTGTAGATGATGAGATTTGCAAAGCCTTTGCAATTTGATGTTGAGGAACGGTGTTTTTAAAGTATTCCACAGTCTTTCTTACACACTCTTTCACAGATTGGAGAGCCTCTGCCCATCTTTACTTCTGAGAGACTATGCCTCTCTAAGATATCCCTTTTATAGCTAATCATGTTACAGACCTGATGTCAATTAACTTAATTAGTTGCTAGATGTTCTCTCAGCTGAATTTTTTCAAAATTTCTTGTTTTTCAGCCCTTTGTTGCCCCTGTGCCAACTTTTTTGAGACCTGTAGCAGGCATCAAATTTGAAATGAGCTTATTTAGTGAAAGTGAAGTGACATGTGCCCAAGTATGTTTACCTATACTCGGAATTTGTGCTCTGCATTTAACCCATCCAAAGTGCACACACACCCGGAGCAGTGTGTGTTTAGTGGATAAAAGTGTACAATTTTTCAGTTTAAACATTTGTTATGTTATCTAGGTTCTATTGTGAATAAAATATTGGCTCATGTGATTTGAAAATCTTTTAGTTTTCATTTTATTCAAATTTTTAAAAAAAATGTCCCAACATTTCCGGAATTCGGCTTGTACAAAGTAGGCCAGAGTGGGGTAAGATGTGTCACTTGGCAAGCTGTGTTGCTACCTCGATCAGGAAAATTGTGCATAATTTTTGTTACATTACGTTCATTTAGAACCAGCTTGTGTTTAAAGGTACTGTACAAACTTATAGAAAAAAATTGAAACAAGCCTACAATAAATATCGAACCCTTGACAAAATTTGACAAGAAAACCTGGTATTGCAATAACCTTGACATGGTTTACGTGACTGACTCAATCAGCCAAACTCAAGAACTGAATCATTGAAAAGATCTGAATTAAAAGAAGTGATTCAGACACCATTTCTCATGAACTCGTCACTGTAAAAAATAAAAAGTTGAGAAAACTTAAAAGTTTAATTAAGGCAACCAGCTTCAGCAGATTTTAGAATTTTCTCAACTTGTTTTTGTAGGAGATTTTTGAGTTTTCTCAACTTTTTGTTGTATAAACTGAAAACAACAAGTTGAGAAAACTCAAAAAAAATATACTGAAGCTGGTTGCCTTAAACTTTTAAGTTTTCTCAACTTTTTATTTTTACAGTGTATAAACATGCCAATGAATAATTATTTAATTTTCAGTTTTTCACATTAAATTATGACATACATTTTTGTACCAATTACAAGACAGCAGTCTTCTAAATTTCTAAAAGATGAATGTTTTCTTAATTAATTTTTATCCATTTTATGTGTCTTTATAGTTTTATTTCAGTTTTAGTTATTTTAGTACGTCAAGTTAAACTAAATGAAACTGAGACATTTTGCCTTGGCAAGTTTTTTTATTTTTCACCCAATTTTTATTTAATTACATTTAAAATTTATTTAAAGTTTATTATTTAAGTAAAAACATATTAAGTTATATAAAATTTATTAAAAATATTATAAACATTAACATAAATATTATTTAATATAAATACAAAATTTATTAAGTGAAATAACATTTATAATAATAAATAAATAAATATAACGTATATATATATAACAATTTCCATTTGGAAGAATGGCAAAGACAAAATATTGCAGTGGAAGAGTTAGCAACAGGGTGTTTAAAAAAATTAAAAATAATAATAATAATAATATATCTATATATATGTGTGTGTGTGTGTGTGTGTGTGTGTGTGTGTGTGTTTACATATTTATTATTTTATTCGATTTATTTTTATATATTGCTTACTTGGACAAATATGCTATTATATACACACTACTGTTCAGAATTTTGGGATCAGTAAGATATATTTTTAAAGAAATTTTATTCTGTAAGGACGCATTAAACTGATTAAAAGTGACATATTACAGACATTAATAATGTTAGAATAAAAACTATTTCAAATAAATGTTTTCTTCTGACCTTGTCTATTCTATTCAAAAGGAATCCTGAATTTTGTTTCCACAAAACATCAAGAAACACAATTGTTTTCAATACTGACAACAAGAAATGTTTTTTTCAGCGCCAAATCAGCATATGAGAATGATTTCTGAATGATCATGTGACACCATAGACTGGAGTAATGATGCTGAAAATTCAGCTTTGCCATCACAGGAATTAGTTATACTTTAAAATTTTAAAATAGATTTTAAAATGTAATATTTCTTCACAATAATAATTTTATACTGTATTTTGATCAAATAATCACAGTCTTGATGAGCAGAAGAGACATCTCTTAAAAAACATTAAAAAACATTAAAAAACCTACTAATCCCAAACTTTAGAATCTGTGTAAACAGTCATGTGAAACATGAAATTACATTAAAATAGCCCAAACAAAAACACCACATACACTAACAAATTTCCTCATATAAACGAATGTTATGACTTGTCACTGTAAAAAATAAAAAGTTGAGAAAACTTAAAAGTTTAATTAAGGCAACCAGCTTCAGCAGATTTTAGAATTTTCTCAACTTGTTTTTGTAGGAGATTTTTGAGTTTTCTCAACTTTTTGTTGTATAAACTGAAAACAACAAGTTGAGAAAACTCAAAAAAAATATACTGAAGCTGGTTGCCTTAAACTTTTAAGTTTTCTCAACTTTTTATTTTTTACAGTGTATAAACATGCCAATGAATAATGATTTAATTTTCAGTTTCTCACATTAAATTATGACTTCAGAAAACTTGAAATATAACATACTCGTATCGGCTACATTTTTGTACCAATTACAAGACAGCAGTCTTCTAAATTTCTAAAAAGATGAATGTTTTCTTAATGAATTTTTATCCATTTTATGTGTCTTTATAGTTTTATTTCAGTTTTAGTTATTTTAGTACGTCAAGTTAAACTAAATGAAACTGAGACATTTTGCCTTGGCAAGTTTTTTTATTTTTCACCCAATTTTTATTTAATTACATTTAAAATTTATTTAAAGTTTATTATTTAAGTAAAAACATATTAAGTTATATAAAATTTATTAAAAATATTATAAACATTAACATAAATATTATTTAATATAAATACAAAATTTATTAAGTGAAATAACATTTATAATAATAAATAAATAAATATAACGTATATATATATATATATATATATATAAAATAATATATATATTTATATACACACTAAATATTTGTGATTATTTTACATAATATTTTACTTTATATTTTATCAAATATTTCAAATTACTTTGAATAGGTTCTTAGAATAGCCATACATAAGAAGAGCTGTCTGTCAAAAGAAAAGAAAAAAAAGAAAGAAATGTAAACACTATATGTAAAGCAACAAGCTTCATTTATAATCATACAATCTGCTTTTTGAAGCCATGTGCATCTCATTTGGAGTGACAGCGTGTAGTAAGGTCTGCACACTTCACTGCATCACATAGTATGATAAACACTAGGCATATGTGTGTGTGTGTGTGTGTGTGCTGTCAAGACCCCTACCCAGTCAGAGCCCAAACACAGGAAGTGCAGCAGAAACAGTCCTGTCACTGATCACAGAGGCATGTATAATTCTCAGGTAATTATTTTTCAGCCCGAGGCATCATTACAGTAACGTATCACATCATTCCTGCCTGGCTCAGGCGCAGTTCTCCTACACCAAAGTCACAGGATCCTGGCCTGTCATGAGATCAGCCAGGCAGTCTCATGTGAGAGTGTGCAAATATATGATTTCTCCTTTACTGTCACGCTTGAACAGGTCAGCAGAGGGATGGAGCTGGCTGCCGCATGCTGAAATGGAGATGGAATCGGACAGGACTGGAGTCATGAGGAGCGGAGAGGGAAGTGATGATGCATGAAAGGCCCTGGATGACAATAACAACATAATGATAGAAGTAATGATACATGGATGATGGCAAATGCCACAATGCAGTCTTATCAGACAGATTACTATCACTGTTTTGTACACAGTCGTACACTTGCACACAGAAAAAAGGATGATGCAAGCTTATGAACAATTTCCATTTGGAAGAATGGCAAAGACAAAATATTGCAGTGGAAGAGTTAGCAACAGGGTGTTTAAAAAAATTAAAAATAATAATAATAATAATATATCTATATATATGTGTGTGTGTGTGTGTGTGTGTTTACATATTTATTATTTTATTCGATTTATTTTTATATATTGCTTACTTGGACAAATATGCTATTATATACACACTACTGTTCAGAATTTTGGGATCAGTAAGATATATTTTTAAAGAAATTTTATTCTGTAAGGACGCATTAAACTGATTAAAAGTGACATATTACAGACATTAATAATGCTAGAATAAAAACTATTTCAAATAAATGTTTTTCTTCTGACCTTGTCTATTCTATTCAAAAGGAATCCTGAATTTTGTTTCCACAAAACATCAAGAAACACAATTGTTTTCAATACTGACAACAAGAAATGTTTTTTTCAGCGCCAAATCAGCATATGAGAATGATTTCTGAATGATCATGTGACACCATAGACTGGAGTAATGATGCTGAAAATTCAGCTTTGCCATCACAGGAATTAGTTATACTTTAAAATTTTAAAATAGATTTTAAAATGTAATATTTCTTCACAATAATAATTTTATACTGTATTTTTGATCAAATAATCACAGTCTTGATGAGCAGAAGAGACATCTCTTAAAAAACATTAAAAAACCTACTAATCCCAAACTTTAGAATCTGTGTAAACAGTCATGTGAAACATGAAATTACATTAAAATAGCCCAAACAAAAACACCACATACACTAACAAATTTCCTCATATAAACGAATGTTATGACTTATTGCATTCATGGAGGACTAAAAGCCATGGCTATGATTTTGGGTCAGCACTTACAATGTGAGAAAACATCAGCTTGGATCTGTGAGGCTGTGTGCTCATGTTCTGCTGCCTGTGTGTCTCTCAGCCTCTCAAGATTTCCATGTGTTTGCGGTGTCATTTCCTGCCCATGGTTCTGCCTTCTATCTTCATGTGTGACATTCAGGTTCACAAGAATCTCAGAGAAACAACACTCTTCACACCAGAGAGCGCTGCAACTGCCATCACATTCACACTCTCTGATCCACACAGAAACGGACAAATCCTCAGGGACGGCCTGTTTTCTCTCTTTCCTCAACACTCCAGGTCTCTCTGTTCTCTGTAGCTCAGCACAGTAGCACAGTCGAGTCTCTGAGGCTTAAATTTGATAATTATTTACATTATTTTCACTTAATTTGTTTTCCAAAATAATATATTCTGAGATAGCTAGTGTCCACAGTAATGTCAAATATTCCAGAGGCACTTGAGGGCCACTCTCCTACAGAGTTTAGCTCCAACCCTGAAAAAACCTAACTGCATCTCAAGGTCTGATTAGCTGGTTCAGGTGTGTTTGATTAGGCTTGGCGCTAAACTCTGCAGGGACACCGGCCCCCCAGGATCAATGTTCCCCACCCCTGGTCTAAAGACAACATTCATTATGAATTATGGGTAAAGAATGAGCTGGCTGGGTCATAATCTCATGCTGGTTAGTAGGTAAGTCAGGCAATATGAAGTTACCTACATTCCTTTTGACAACAAATCTTCTTGTCATATTAATAAATAAGGAATGGCAGAGGCCTCTGGACATAACCTATAGGTGACAAGATGCTGGTGCCCTGCTTTGTTGGGGAACCTGCCAGACATTATTAAGTCATAAATAATGCACTATTCTGTATTCCATGGTAGAAACTTTTCTAGATGGATGTAGAAGGATTTTGAATAAGAAAATGAGAATGATATGTGGGGCATTGTTTTCAATTATGCGTAGGAGGAAGAAAGATCAGCAAAAATCTTTTGTAAAAGAGGGAAAATAATCAGTTAATAATTGATAGTTTTGATGAATAATAAATCACTAACACAGATGCATTCATGCTGCAGAAAAACAGAACAGACCCTTCTTGAGTTCATTCAGCAAACAGAGAGGGGGAACGGAGCAGGCCTTTCCTCTCAGCTCACCTCATCTCTCCTCTTCTATAATTCAGTGACCTTGAGATATTTCTTCCCCTGAGCTCACCACTTTTAGCTCTCATGCCAACAAAAAGCAAGGGCTCCCTTCGGAATAAGAAGTAAACTGACGGTACGAGTCTCCAGGAGTGGCATGTGCTCGCTGACATTGCAGGTGAGGGTCGGCGATTAATTCTTTAACAGCTCAGTGACACAAACAAACTTTGAGATACATGGTCTTTATGTTGTGATATTGCTTACCAGTTCAATGAAGAAGTTAATATTTAGTAACTTATTTTTAGGGACAATACTGGAAGTTATTTTGTGTGTATTTGCTTCAAAATGAAAATGAATCCAAAAGCAGGACCTGCCGAGTTGTGCATTTCGGAGCGACCCGCAGTTTAGTTCCTGAAAGGATCTGTGTTTTAATGATTCAATGACTCACTCATAAATTACTTGTTTTGTTCCTATGTGAATTATTGGCTGCATCAGAAAGCTTGGGTTTCTGACTTGTTGCCTCACTGCCTTTTTAGGCAGTGACTTTGCAGACAGCATTTATGCATGAAGGAACCTCACGAAACTGATTTTTGGACAGATTTCTGGGACAGCATGATGTTCAACAAAACAGAGTGAACTTACGTGATAAGCAAGCGAATATTTAACCATTTCAATAGTCATTTATCATTAGAAATGCCATCAAAAGCGGAAAAAAGTTTGTCAAAAATATTATATTTACACACAAACTGACCACCAACTGCAACTTTCAGATGCCATATGTGACCCTGGACCACAAAACCAGTCTCAAGTCAATGGGGTATATTTGTAGCAATAGCCAAAAATACATTGTATGGGTCAAAATTATCGATTTTTCTGTTATGACAAAAATCATTAAGTAAAGATCATGTTCCATGAAGATATTTTGTACATTTCTTACCAAAAATATATCAAAACTTCATTTTTGATTAGTAATATGCATTGCTAAGAACTTCATCTGGACAACTTTAAAGGCGATTTTCTCAATATTTTGATTTTTTTTGCACCCTCAGATTCCAGATTTTCAAATAGTTGTATCTTGGCCAAATATTGTCCTATCTTAACAAATACACACATCGATGCAAAGCTTATTTATTCAGCTTTCAGATGATGTATAAATCTCAATTTCAAAAAAATTGACACTTAAGACTGGTTTTGTGGTCCAGGGTCACATATTTATTTTTAATAGCGCAACCATAACAGACTGGAACGCACAGGATTGTGGGATATCAAAGTGAAGGACACATTTATGCTGCCTTCAAAAATCGATCAGATGAAGGTATCTCAGGAGACAGTAAGTCTATTAAGCTAATGTTGGATTCAGACATGCCTTGATGCCTATAATGCATCCTCTGAAGGCAGCATTTTTCAGCTTTTTTTTTCAAAAAACTTTTCATTCTGCTTTGAATGAATTTGTTGAGTGAATAATTCAATGACTTGCTCACTTTTCTGTTACTGGGTGAATCAGTTGAGTGAATGATTTAATGACTCTCTGATAAGTCACTTGGTTTGTTCCTGAATTAATCTGTTGAGTGAGTGATTCAATTGCCTCACTCATAAGTCACTTGTTTAATTCCTGAATTAATCTTTTTTTTTTTTTTCAGAATGAATCAGTTGACTCATATATTGATTGATTCTTATAGCCAGTCACTTGTCACCAACAACTGGTGTATCAATGTAGAATCCCCACCACTAATGCACAGACTGACAGTCTGTCTTGAATGTGCAATCACAGACAAGTGGAGTGATAAAAATAGTGAGAAGTCCCAGTGCTGTCAAATGCATATTAGATTTATAACAGGCTCATACAATATGATAAACACTATTCAATTTTGAAATATTCAAGGTATAGTGGAAATGTGTGTGTGTGTGTTCTGAAAAGCACACTGAAAAGTATGGGGAGGTTCAGAGTTGCTCTAACAGATAAATTCCTGCTGCCTGACTGCTTTATACATTTAAAGCATTTGCATTATCCATTTATTTAATAAGCAAGCTCTGCTCTTTAGTTTTTAATACACATTACTGCTATTCTTAATGCTCACCATGCCTTGCCAAACCAGCTCAGCATCCTCCCTACCCCAACATCATCCCACTGTGGGGGACTCGGCAGACAGGGATGGACTCTCAAGCGGGTGAAACAACATGCCTGGCAGGCAATGCCTGTTCACTGTCACCTGTCAGCTGTGTAGTGTGTACTGCTGTGCGGGTGGCTTGCAGTGTGTGTCAGCCATGGAAATGAGTTTGGCATGCCACACGTCTGACAAATTGGGGCCCCCTGGCCCCTGATGCCTGGCACGAGACAGAGTGGCCCAGTGGGCATTAGTCTGTGCTTGACAACACCCCACCTAGCTGACCTTTTCCAAAACTGACCTCAAGCTGCCACCAATCAGCTTCCAGCTCCAGTAAGCTGGTAAACAATGTGTCTCTCATCAAGCTAAAAACACACGGCAAGATTAATCCAACACATACATTTCTGAAATTGAAATTAATTTTGATTTCTCACGAGGACAATACAATTAGGTTTGGGTACAGCCATTATAGTCATAAAACAAGATCAGGAATATATTGCAAATATTGTAAAAGTGACTATAGTGTTTTTATGTAACATGTTAGGTTGTAAAATGTTATTTTCATGTTTACTTCGACATTGTTTAAGCAGGGTTGTTATTTTAAACTAAAACTGATAAAAAAAATCATCTTCAGTATTTTAAATACAGCTGAAATAAAATAAAATAAAAAAAATAAATACTAGATGAAAAACTGAAACATAAAAACTAAAACTGGAAAATAGAAGTTAAAGTAAAAATTATACAATGAATTAATAAAATTACTACTAAAACTGAAATAAAATTATATATAGAACGATATAGAAATATACATAAAAAAGCTAATACAAATGACAAATGACAAAAGCACGTAACAAAATTACTGAAACCTAAACTAAAAAGAGAGGTTAATATATATAAAAATGCTAATTCAAACTATTAATAAATACTATTACAATATATAAATAATATTAAAATAGCACTGTTCAACAGTTCCCTTGACATAACAAACAAATTGAATTAATTCGAATAATGAAATTAAATAATGAAATAAAAAGTGTAACATTTAAGTTTTATATCAAGCTAAAGTGTGCTAGAATATTTTCTGTGTTTTGTTTATACATGTTAATTTGTCATTTTTTTAAATTACTGCGCATACACTATTTATTTTTTTTTTTAAATTATATTTATTTTATTAGAAGGTAAACCGATTATATTTTTAGTTCAGATTATTTCAAGCATATCTCTGTAGTATTTATTTGGGGAAATATTCTTAATACCAATTGTTAATACTTGCTTATTTGCGTATAGCCTACCGCTGTATATTTTTGCGTAAATTTTGTAATTTCCGTAATATTTACGGAATTAACAAACGGAATGCATCTGAGCGATTTGAACAACGGTGCACTTGAGGACACTGAATCCCCCCCCTATGAATACATTGGTCTCGCCCATTGCTCTCTGGCCTGTCACGTGGTGCGGATGCCCTTCGCTTTTCTCTCTCTGCAGGTTAAAGATGGCTGCGCTCTTAAGATCAGCCCGGCTCCTTAAACGTTCACCGGCTGCATTGCTTCAGGTCTTTGGAAACAGCAGACATGCACCGGCAGCTGGTCGTCTTTACAGCGGAGCGGTCGGGGCTACACGTGCAGGGTTATGTGTCCAGACAGTCCCGGGACGCTTAAATGTAAACAGGTATAACGCAGCATGACTGCCATGCGTGTGTAGATCATGCAGTTGTCATTGAGAGGTGATCACTCCTGTAACAATACTGTGCGGTTATAACACGTTGATCATGTGCTGTATGCAGGTTATTTAACCAAATTTGAACGAACAGGCCTAAAGCTAAATCATCTAATGGCGTTATATGAGAGAGATATGGCTTTCTTGTGTTAGTTCATAACCTGCAGCATGTGTGACCCATGAACATCACTGCAGAATACATGAATGTAACCATTACACCTTTTCTTTCAGCTTCTTTGTAATGCTTATAACATTTTTCAGTCAGATTATTTTTCAATCTGCCTTTTTGGAAACAAAGTAGTAGTATTAAGGCCTCAATGTAAATACATAACCATTAATCCATTAACTAAAAAGCCTATGATGAAAATAAATGTGTCCATATAATACAATAGTGTTTTGTTGTGTATAGTTGTTTTAGGCTAATACTAGTCTTTCAGCTGTATGCTAACATGTGCCAAAAGTCAAAGGTCAACATGCCAAGGTCATTTTGAGCCGTTTCAAAATACTGCACATCATATTGGCCAACATTTAGTCTGTTTCATGCTTGTTGGTTACTCAATGTTTTCCTCATATTCTTCATATTCTATGTGGTGGTTAGTTCACAGCAGGGACAGAAAAGTGGTGATACCCCCTTAAATTAATTAAAAAAAAAAGTTTTTTTACTTAAATATGTGTCATAATTTCAATTTCTTGTATTTAATCAATATATTTTAATATAATAAAACACTGTAGGACTGTCTGTTACAAATCAGATGAAACCATATCAACAAAATCCATCTTTGCACTGCAGAGAAAACACAGAATCAAGTGGCTTTTATGTACATTTAAATAGACTATTTAATGCAGCTTGGAGTAACATAAATGTATTCACACTGTAATTACAGTTGTGTAAATAATACTATGAGATTGAGATTGTTTCAAAATAAAATTTTGAATGTTGAAAAATGAAACATTTTTAAATATAAAACTACAACCGAGAGGTTGGAGGAAAGTCATTGAATCATTCATTCAAATTATTTGTTAAAATCATTCAGGAACAAAGCAAGTGATAATCTCATAGTTGTTTTAATAATGTGAGAGATGACACTTTCAAGGTGTTTTTTTTGTTTGGCTGTGAGTGAAACGCTTGATAATGTCATCTCGCACATTATTAAAACAATTATCATATTATCTTAGGTGATACTTTATTTTAAGGACCTATTCTCACTATTAACTAGTTGCTTATTAGCATGCATATTGGCTGTTTATTAGTACTTGTAAAGCACATATTAATGCCTCATTCTGCATGACCATATTTTAGATCCCTTAGTCCTATTAATAAGCAACAAATTAGGAGTTTATTGAGGCAAAAGTTGTAGTTAATAGTTATTTAATATTGAAAGTTGGTCTTTAAAGTGTGACCAACAATATATATGCAATAACCCATACTTATGCATGAAACATGGGCAGGATTTTATCTTTGATTTTATTTTTGTAAGCGAGGCCTGTTAATTTCGTAATAGTTTTTTTTAGTGACTGCCTTCATTTCTTGTGGTGCCATGCATGTGGATTGATTGTGTACACTTATGTTTTTGTAGTTTGTCCTCATACAGATTGACCCTGCCCTGTGTGAGCTGTCGTCAGTATGGTGTTGTCCCGGAGCAGAGGGGGCTGGTGAAGGATGAGCCCAGTGTGGCGGTCCGCTCCAAGCAGGCTCAGCAGTTTGACTGGGCTCTGGCCAAACTAGACAGTTCAGTCCGAAGGACAGGCAGGGTCACCAAAACACTGCTGCTGCGTATCTTCCATGATATTTGCAGAACAGGTACTTGTCTGTTTGTTTAAAATAATTTTTGCATCCATTTCCATAATCTCATGCATGTCATCTCATTTCTGAAATCTCTTCCGATAGGATATCCAAGTGGAAATCAAGCCCTGTTGTTGCTGAGAAGCTGTGGCTCTCTGCTTCCTGAGGTTCCCTTGGCTGAGCGTGTAGAGCTGTCACATCGAATCTGGGATAAGCTTCAAGAACTGGGTATGTGTAGAGACAATTGAACAGTTACTCATTGTACTAAATCTGGTTTTAACTCTCATATTGCTGTTCGCTACAGGCGCCATCTATGATGTGAGCCATTACAGTGCCTTGCTTAAGACGTACCTGCAGAATGAGTTCAGATTCTCTCCAACCGAGTTCCTTGCTAAAATGGAAGCTGCTAATGTTCAGCCGAACAGGGTGAGTCTAATTCTAATTAAAGATGGAGTAAACGCATTTATTTTAAGTAACCAGAAATGTTGGGAGGGGAAAAAATATATATGTATGTATATGAATTAGGGATGTGACGAGATCTTGTGGCACGAGATCCGACTGGTCTCGCGAGAGCGTGGCGATATCCTCGCAAAACATTTTGCAGTGTTTACATTAGAGCCTTGTTAGAGCTGCGCCATTAATTGTGAAAAAATTGCGATCTTATTCCTGAATGACAATGGTTCAGCTATGTCTGTTACGACTGTTTCACATCGCGAGTGTCAGTGGAGCGTGAGAAGGACGTTTCGTCGCTGCCCATGTTGATGAATCAGAGGGTCGGCCATCATCACGTTTCCGATGTGAACGCTGTCATTCACTGATATGGGCAGTTCAACCACACATCATTATTTCTGTTACAGACATTTAAATAACAGAAGTACTGGGATAAAAGTTTATAGTTTGGGTATAAACACTTATTGTCTACAGTAGCGATCAAAACGAAAGTTTATCCAGAATTGTGCAGCTCTAGTTTACATGTTGTTTATTACTGAATATAATTCATTAAAATAGAAGTTTAATTTCATAAAGTACAAGTTAATTTCAAAATGCACCTACATTTTTTGCATTTTGTGTTTTTCAGTTGAATAAAAGACTATTTTTCCCTATATATTCCATCAAGGATTAAAAAAAAAAAAAAAAAAAGTCTAAAAATCTCGTCTCGTTCTTGTGAACCCAGTCTCATGGATAAGTGTCTCGTCACACCCCTAATATGTAGGTATGTTTATGTATGTGTGTGTGTGTATGTATATATATATATATATATATGCAGGGTTCCCGCTGGTCCTTAAAAAGTCTTAAATTTACTTTATCAAATTTATAAAAAGCCTTAAATTGTACAAGAAAGTCTTAATTATGATTTAAAGAGGTCTTAAATTTGCCCTATAGTTTTTTTTGTTTGTTTTTTAAATTTATTTATTTAATTTATTTATTTTTGTATGTATGTATTATGTCAGGTCTTCCAGCCAGTCCTATCAAACCTTTATAATTAATCCAGAACACGGCAGCAAGATTAATTTTTAATGAGCCAAAAATAATGTAAGAGAGAATGAAGAACGTCATACCTCTCTATATTCTAATTCTATTCTTTTAAAAAAATAAAATAAATAAATAAACTTGTCCCTTTTAGACTTGCACTCTAGCTTTTCTAATCTTTTTTGTATTCTGTTTTCTTTTTATTTATTATACAATTAACAAAAGCAAAAAAGGCCTCTAACACTAGCTTGCTCTATTCTTTTTCTATTCTATGTTTTCTTTTTATTTATTATGTAATTTTAAAAAAATCTGTTGCTACGTGTACTGCGTTAGGCTAAATGAGACTTGTTATAGCACTTGCATATTGTTGCTCTTTTGTTGATTTTGATTGCTTTCATTGTCCTCATTTATAAGTCGCTTTGGATAAAAGTGTCTGCTAAATGACTAAATATTAGTGGCTCATACTATTTTATAGCACTTGCTATTCAATTCTGTATATTATTATTTTTAAGGAATTATGTAGTTATTTAATTTTATACACTTAATTATTGTCCTAACCAACTCCTAAACCTAAACATACCCGTTGGTAACACTCTTGAAATATTTATCCTAATTTATTGCAATATATTCTAAGACTTGTCTGTGCGAGACTTCAGTTAATTAGCTGCAGCGCTTCACGTCTGATGTGCTGTTTGTTTGCATCTGTTTGTTTGTTTGTTTGTTTGTTTGTTTCTTTGAATCAGGTCTCCTCTGTTGGAATAGATGGTGCTGTCCCAAAAAATAGGGTTCTATGCAGTCCTATAACTGCAGCCTCCAGTATTGCAGGAACATTGGGTTGTTTTTGTTCAGACCAATGCAAAACTCGACCTATATTTTTACCCTGCAAACACGCAGAGCTGTAAATGTGAACTGGTGGATCGATAAGGAGATAATCCATTATAAAAATCTAGACAGTAAAATGTGTTTGTTTGTTATTTAATTAATATTATAATTTATTGATAATTGTTGAAATTAATATAATAATTAATACTTTTGACTCATCCATTTTCTTAAAAAATGGTTTAAAGGCTGAAATGTGAAGTGTATTATTTTATGAAACTTTTTGTTTTGTGAAAACTTCTATCTGAACAGTAAATCGTGCTTTTTACATTCATTTTACAGTTTACCATAGACATTGCCCTACCCTGCTCATATGGTATTAATTTTATTTGTGCAGGTCTTAAAAAGTCTTAAATTTGAGCTTAAAAATCCTGCAGCAACCCTATGTGTGTGTGTGTGTGTGTGTGTGTGTGTGTGTGTGTGTGTGTGTGTGTGTGTGTGTGTGTGTGTTGCTACATCACAGCTTCAAGTACAGAAAAAAATTCTGAAATTAAATGAAATATTCACTACAAAAAAATCTATTGATACGGCTTTAAACTGTAAGACTGACACAAGGTGCAACAAACAATGATGCTATATAGATATATTGTCTTATCACTGATGATAGCTAGGGAATTTCATTGGAAACCATTTTTATTTACATTTATATTATATTGTGACTGGCTAGGTGACCTATCAGAGACTCATTGCAGCCTATTGTGAAGTTGGCGACATTGAAGGTGCAAGGTGAGTTGTGATTTTTGATTTTCTGCAAGTTAGTTTACCCTTGTGGTGTGAATTATGTAAAATTCGATGTAATAAAAATTTGAAGTAACTCTTTATTTCGCAACTTCTTGCAGTAAAATCCTGGGCTTTATGAAGAGCAAAGATCTGCCCATCACAGAAGCTGTGTTCAACTCGCTAGTGACAGGCCATGCCCGTGCAGGGTGAGTGGACAGTGCTGTTGATTTGTTGCTGCTTCTTTGTGTTTGATACCTTTGTGTTGAGTCACTTGTGTTTGTACAGGGACATGGACAGTGCTGAAGGCATTCTATCAGTCATGAAAGGTGCAGGGATTGAGCCGGGCCCAGACACGTTCCTGTCTCTCCTCAAAGTGTATGCTGAGAAAGGCGATATTGCCAAAATTAAACAGGTCTGTGATTATGGGGGATGAAATGGACTCATAAGAGAATGCTGTGTATAATGTTTCATTTATATGTTTTTGAAAACAGCTTGCTCACCTTTTTTGAATGGTTGTGTATACATTTCATTATTTTTATTTTTAAGGACCGTAGCATAATCAAAGGTTGTTTATTTGTATTTGTTTTTAGGTAATAACATATCATCATATTTTGTCTCCTCTAGACTCTAGAGACTGTGGAGAATGCAGATATACTTCTGATGGACAGAGATTTGATGCAGGTGGTTTTCAGTCTGACTAAGGCCGGCCATCAGCAGTATGTGCCTGAGATTGTGGCGTGCATGCGTCACGAGAGGGGATATGTGCCAGGTGTGTCTGCTGACTGCAGTGTCATGTCATGGAAGAGGAATGTGGGACCATTAGCTTTGAATTTTGCCCTAAGCGCTTACCATAGTGGTCCATACTGAGCCGCAATGGTCCCATATGTATTCAAAGCGGTATTTTAAGTCTTTTAAATATGAACCCAGGCCAATTAGAGAAATGGGATACGTACAATATTGATGCAGTGAGAAGTTGGGAAAGTTATCAATAATTGATATAGTTTTTTATTTTGATACTGACCCATCCATTTGTTTCTATTTCCTCAGACTCTATGAACCTCTGCTTGAGTCTGATTACCCACGGATGTGAAGAGACTGCGTTTTCTGTGCTGAAGAGCTTCTCCGGCCTGCTGGTAGAGTCACAGACCAGTGATTCCCCAGACATGGGAAACTTCTTTCTTCGCCACTGCGTCAATATGGACAAGGTAAAGGGAACCAACCTAAACATTTCTACAAGTGCATCTTAAGTCTACATGTATGTTAAAGGAATAGTTCACCACAAAATGAAAATTACCCTTATGTCGGTCCAAACCTGTATGAGTTTCTTTCTTAGAACAGTTGTTGGCCACCATTGGCTTCCATAGTAAGGAAAAACATTCTATGGAAGTCAATGGGGACCATCAACTGTTTAATTACCAGCATTCTTCAGAATAACCTCTTTCATGTTCAACATAAGAAAGAAACTTATACGGGTTTGGAAGGAAATGAGGGTGAGTAAATCATGACAATTTTCATTTTGGGGTGAACTATTCCTTTAAGTTGTTCTGAGATGGCTAAGTGTTATTAATGCCATGTTAATTTGCATGTTTGTGCCTTACAGTCTGTGGAAAACATAGCTGGGTTTTGCAAAGATCTAAAAGATTCAGGTCTGCACTCATCACCACTGCAGTTCAGCCTTCAGTGCGCCTTGGAAGCTAAAAAGACCGGTGAGTGCAATGATTTAAAGCTTAAAAACAATACTTAATCCTCAGTTATTGTCTTTTCAAATCCCAGGCTTTTAATTCAAGCTTATTTGTCCATTTTTCTTTCTTTTGTTTTAAAATATTTTGTTATTGTCGTGAAAATAGCCATTGATGCTGTTATTACAATATAAATGCATAATTCAACGGTATTAACCCAATAAGAGAGATAACAAGGTGTTTGAAATTTTGAAACATTATTTCATTTTAACAGGATTAAAATGATCCCGTGTTAAACATTTCTAGGCCTAGTTTTAAGATCTTTTTCGATTTGTGAAATATGCGTCATAATTTTAAGGTATGGCTGTTGAGCTCATGAGAAGGATGAAGGAGGAGGGCTTGCCTGTCAGAACTCACTACTTCTGGCCCCTGTTCACTCATTACCAGAAAGACAAGAACATTCCCGGTGAGTCCTGAGCTTCCAGCCTTATTCTTAAACACTCATCTGTACAGTCATTATTAATATGATGTAGTTCCTACAAGGAAGAATTGTCCAGGATTTGGAATTATCCATCTGGAATGAATTGGATTGTGAAAAGTTAGAGATTTATTTATTTATTTAGCTGTGGAATAGGAACATTTGACTCTCTCTTTGACACCTAGACAGTGAATATTAATTTTTTTTCCCTCCATAATTCATTCAGTTAATCTGTTCCAGACTTACAAATAAATGTTCTGACAAAAGAGCATGTCCAAAAAAATCCTGCTGAAACTGCAGCAGCGAGTATAAAAACATTTCATTTTTAACCAATAACCTTCATGAAACATGCAGGATCACTCTCACCTTTCTGTTCCTGTACAGTTTTTTTTGTTTTTTTTTTTTTTTTTTGTTTGTTTGCTCCGTGTTGAAGTCTGCACTACGTGAAGGTTACATGACAGAATTTGTAGTGACTGGGTCTCATGTAAATGCGAGCGCTCTGAGGGAATTCACTTTCAATTACGTGCGCCGCTGTGCACGGCCATGAAATATTTAGCGCCATGTCACATTCTGTCCACAGGTGTCACCAGCGGGCAGACGCCCATCCCCCTTTCCACCCACCGGTTTTCCGTCCACCCGTTCACGAGTGCGGAGAGGGGGAAAAGTTTGCATTTTGATGAGGTGTGGATTTGGGCAGGCGAGTTTGAAAAAGCATATGCTAGCTTTGTCTCAGCAGCCGCGAGCGAGCGGTGCTTGTCAGATTCAAGAAGCAGTGCAGCTCATTGCTTGTGACATGGTGCGAGAAGAATGCCTTAGTCGCTCACATAGCACACAACAGGCTTTTACATCTGCATCTTAAACACTCTTTGCACTAGTCATTTGAAAATCCACTTTTTGTCATCCACTTGCATTAGATGCTGGGTTCTTTTAAATCTCAATAACTGCAGAAAGCAACTTTAGGGCTTCCATCAACTTTAGTATCCTTCTGAGGGGAATCATCTCAAGGACTAGAGGTGGAAAGTGATCTTGCTGTTTAGTTCCTCTCTCTTCATATTATATTGTTTCTGGAGCTTACTTAAACTGGCACATTTTTCTTTCTGGATTACATAAAACAAGAAGACTCAATCTGGAATGGCTTTGCTTTGTTCTTACACATTCTGTTGTCAGATAATGTATAGTAATAGCACTACAGTTGTGTTTCAAAACCTAGTGTCCTGTTCGTCTTCTGACTATGAAGGCAGCTGCCTTTCAAATGAATTTGAAGTGAATTTAAACCTCATAAGCAGGCTTGTGTGGAATTTGTTGACTTGATTTAGCCTTTCCTAGTCTTTATTTTCTGTCTCTTATTTTCTTATAGGCTCTTATATTTAACAACGCTGCATTTATTTGATCTTCATTTGATCAAATACAGTAAAGTCTGAAATTTTATTACAATTTTAAATGACTGTTTTGTAATTTAATATATTTTAAAATATAATTTATACCTGAATTTTATCAGCATTACTTCAGTCACATGGTCTTTCAGAAGTCATTCTTGGTGCTCAAGAAACAGTTCTTGTTGTTATCAATGTTAAAAATAATTGTACTGCTTAATATTTTGTAGAAACCATGATACTTTTATTTTTTTTGGAGAATTCTTTTAAGAATAGAAAGTATTTTTTAATTGAAATAGAAGTCTACATTATAAATGTCTTCATTGTGACATTTAATTTCTTGCCAAGAAAACTTTTTGAACATTTATGTATATGTGCTCTCCTGTTTCAACAGACCCAAGCAGACTTCCAGTTTTGCTTCTAGCAAGATATACTTTTGGCTTTTTAAAATTTTAAAATCCATTTCATTTCAAAACTGAGCTTGGAGATACAGCTACTGTTGACAGTTTGAACTCTGACCTCTCCCTTTTAGTGCTCCTCTAGTAAGAGAGACAGCAGTCTTGGTTACTTCCCGCACTTACAGTTCAATCATCAAAGCTAGTGATGTAGCAAACAGAAACTTGGAGGTCGCCCGAGAATTCACTGAACCGGATTTGTTCCATAAAAGCCCTCTCACACACTTTCTGAATTGAGAGAAGTCTTGAATCGGCTGGTGATGTGACTGGATATCCATTTTCTATCCCCATTCACATGCTACCTATCGGCCAGCGCTGTCTGGGCCAACTTTTATGGCTGACAAATGGATCAATGGATTATTCAACAGCAAAACAGGTGTGCTTCTCTCATAAAAATGAAAGAATGAATAGACAGACGGCTCTCAGGCTCCATTGAGAAGAGAGTGTCTGGATGACTGTTTACGTTTGCATGAAAGCAAAGAGCTACTGAGTTGCAAGAAAGGATGAATGAAGAAAGATGCACAGATGAGAATGAAATGGAGAGATGGGGTGGATGGATGGATAGAGCCTCCAGGTGCTTTACCTGGCTAATGCTCTCACACACCGGTTGCTGGCCGCTCCTGGTGCCAGATGCAGGTTTTAATGGCAGATAAAAGCAGCCCTTATCTTTTATTTAGGTGTGTAGGTGTCCCCTGAGCATTGCGATACAGAGTGCTAAGGACCAAGGTGAAGAGTAAACAGAACACAAATCGCTGGTTCACGTGTTCTCCCACACACAAACGTTTGCCCGAGTAGGTCGAGAGACTGTTCCATATGCATGTGGTGCTTTAGGCAGGAGTGAAGGGCCCTGCTGGAGAGCCGGGTACAGGCCTGAATCCTCTGCCTGAAGGAGGTGTTCCTCCAGGCCATGCCACTGGAAGACTGATGTGATAATTCTAATTATCCGAGTATTTTATTTCATTTGTTTATTAATGCTTTCAATTTAAGACCTGGTTCAGTGAATTGTAAACAGCCTTGGGCTTTAAATCATGTTGCTGGTTTTAAAAAATCCCAGAATCAGTGCATCATTAGTCTTAGTACTTATGAAAAGATGTTTTTCCTTATTTCTTTCCCGTATAATAGGAAACAATCTTTTTTTAAAAACCAGAAATCATGGTTTAAATATGTAATGCTGAGTCATTGCTTGGGTGGACTGATTGAACAGGCAAGATGTGATATTAATATATATCAGGTGGGATGTGATATTTATTTATTTATTTATTTTTGGTATCTATATTTTCCAACCTATGATGTAAGACCCACATTTATTGCATAAATTCAAGGGAAAAAATGCTGAATTTGTTGTATTCCCAAATCAAATTCCCAAATTCATACTGAGAATCATTCAGAAAACTGTTGTTAGCAAAAGAGAAGCTTTACAGGTAAAAAAAAAAGCAGGGTTTGCCCTTTTTTGTACTTTGCTTATCACATGTATTACAAGACCATAGAGTGTCCTATTTGTCACTTAAGATTTCATGAGAACTTGAGGGCCCTATTTTGCTCCACAGACTTCCATCTTTGAACTTTTGTATGTCATGAATTGAATTTTAAGGTGCACGTGTTTGAATAAATCACTTTGTTTTCTTTCAGGTGCTCTGCAAGCTCTTAGAGCCATACAAGAACTAGGCGTCTCGTTGGACGTTGAGACTTTTAGTATCTATATACTGCCATCTTTCCCATCAGTGGACAGTGCCCGCACTTCTCTGAAGGTAATTGTACTGGATATATGTGTGGCTTGTTGGTTTATGTGACCGTCTGAAACACTCTTTAACTCGAGTTGATAATTGCAGGAAGCAGGTATTGACGTGGATGCCAGTGTTTTGATTGCGGCAGAAATACGAATGGAAGCGTCACGTGGAAACCTCGCAGGGCTGTTCTCTCTGAGTAAGCATTAGCTTTCATGAAAATTGACCTCTTTTCCTTTCTTTCAACCACTCTCTGCCTGTGTATCTCATGTCTGTATATCATGTACTCTCTGGAGAGATTTTTTTAGATGTACCCTCCATGTATGATAGTGCTTATCACTTCGAGACTAATTGTCGTCCATCAGGACTCCACATACATAGCCACTCAAACATGCACTCTACCAAGCAGATACATGCCCATTAGGTCATTTAAGTGATTAGAAAGTGAAAAAAGTATATACACTGCGTATGTGTGATATATATATATATATATACGTACATATACATATACACTCTTGTGTGTGTGCAAAATGAAGCAATGGAGTGAAGCTCCTTATCTGACCAAGGTGAATGGGGACAGATGCTGTTGAATTATGGATGGTACCTTTTCCCCTTCACAGTTGTGCCCCCTGCTGTCTCTTTTCTTTCTTTTCTTTTTTTTTTTTTTTAGACTTAATTCCTATTGGTTTAATTTGAATTCAAAAGGAGTTTTAGTACTGGAATTAAATTTTTTTTTTTTAACCCAGAAAGTTTGCCAAAAGGTCTAAATCCATAATAAGTCAACATGCAGCTCACTAAGAAAATGAGCTTTAGTTACGATGTTAACGAGGTTAAATGTTTGAAATGTTTCTGTTGTCATGACATTCATCACATTCACACTCTTGCAGTGTCTTCACCTGCTCTTCCAAACATTGACCTCAGTGCTTTCAGAGCCAGTCTGATCTCTGGATTCAGAGGGTAAGTAACGAAACAAACTCTCTGTGTTTGTGTGTGTGTGTGTTAGCTAGTAGTTTTTTGTGCCTTTTGGCTAGACAGCCACTCACTCGTCACCTCATGCATATGGACGCAGTCATCTCTAGCCCAATTACAGCATGGGAGGAATGCAAATAAGAGTTTGTCCTCTTTGTTGCTTTGCTTCTGACGCCTCTCTGTCCGATGCTGAAAGACTACTAACTATCCCGACTGCCGCTGATGGTGAGATGCAAAGGCTCACATGGGCATTTTAGCCATCAGCATGGCTGTCAGTGTTTATTTTTTGCCTAATTTCCCCCAGACGATCACCTCATTCCTCACACATACTCATAAACCTGTCATGGTATTTCATTTATCACATCATTTTCTTATGGTATCACTTAGTGCACTCGCTCAGCTTAGATCTAAAATCAATCCCATCATGCACAATAGTTAAGGACCAGCTCTGTTTTTAACTCTGATTTGAGCGCAGAGGCTGTAGGGCAGCAGATGCTGCTGTCCTCTGTATTTAGCAAAGCATTTAGATGTGAAAGCGGAGCAGGGAGGTTGCCGGCAGCGATGGATGTCAGGTTTGTAATTGGGGTTGTCAGAAGGGTAGAGGGGGTTGTCGGGGCCCTGTCTCCTTAGCGACCTGCTCTTGTAATAATCAAGGTCAGGAGATAATTTAATCATTAAACAATGTTGAATCTTTTTTCCTTCCTCGTCTCCCTGCTGTCTGCCGTCAACACTCCCTACCACTACTGCATCTTGATTTCCCAGCGTGTTGTCAAACTGTATATGAATGTGCATTTTTGTATATATGTGACTACTGAGGCTCTAGAAAGCTTTTTTTTTTTTTAAAGATATACTTTAAATATATCATAATGATATTATATGATGACAATATTATCGCTCAAAACACATTCATACAATAATATATATGTAATATTTAGGTCAGGTCAGCAAGTTTTTTTTATTTTTATATTTTTATTCAGCAAGGATGTATTAAATTGATCAAAAGTGACAGTAAAGAGATTTATAATGTTACAAAATATTTATATTTTAAATAGTTTTTTATCTTTATATACATCAAAGAATCCTGTAGAAAATGTATTCCAGTTTCGGAAATGTGCAGCAGTACTGTTTTAAACATTGATGATAATAAGAAATGTTTCTTATTCACCAAATCTGCATATTAGAATGATTTCTGAAGGATCATGTGATACTGAAGACTGGAGTAATGATGCTGAAAATTCAGCTTTGTCATCACAGGAATAAATGACATTCAGTTAATTTCAATTCACATTTATTTAGATATAGTTTCAAAGCAATCAAAATATGAAATGTTATTTTAAAATGTAATCATTCACAATGTTTTGGTTTTTACTGTATCTTTGATCAAATAAATTCAGCCATGGTGAGCATAATAAAACTCCTTATACAGTTATCATGGGTGACTGGAAAATCATGGAGATTCATTGGTCAAAATGTGTGAGGACCCTGCTATATGTTCTGACGGGTCAAATGAAGCCCAATCACACCAAATATGTACTTGATCTTGAAATCACTCTCTGACAGATGATCAGTCAAAGTATTTAGTTTGAAAGTTACACTAGAAATGTTTTTGTCCGTGTCTGTATGAGAGTAATCTCTGATCCTCTACTGCCCCCTACAGGTTTCACAATGTGGAGCTTATGGCAAAGGTAAGCATGAAACCAAGTGATTTTAAGAAAGATTGTAAAAAAACAAAACGAATGAAAAGAACTTTTGTTAAAGTGACCTCTTCATCTGCTGTTACAGATTACAGAGCTTCTCTATAAAGACCCTCGGTTCAATAATGCTGACACTGAAACTTCAGGTAAGTTGTTTGTTTAACACTCTTTAACCTTCTGTATTTGCCTGTTCATATTTCTGTATTTAACATTTATTTAAAATGAAAATTTGTGGAAAATTTTCTTTTGAACTTTTCAGTTGATTTAAATGCTCCTGCAGTGACAAATTCATTTAAAGTACAATATTTCAGCCTTTCAGTTAATGTAATAAAAATTTTGTTAAAATAGGTTTTAATAAACTGTAGCATGCCATACTAAACTATTTTTATGCTGCTTTATCACTTTTTTTCTTTTATTTATTCTCTTGTTTAATTTACATAATGTCCATGACAATCTTAGCTGGTAGCCAGTATAATATCAGTTCTTGTGCTGGTTGGAAAACATTGCACTAGTAAATCTCAATGCATATATGTCCTCTGAGCTGGTTTCAATGACAGTATCGTGTGTGTACGCTGAGGTCTGTAGGGCCACTGGCAGTGATGGAGTGTATCCTGACAGCCGTACTTTGCATTAAGTGTGTGTGTCTGATGCAGTCTGAATAGTAGCCATGTGCATGGTTTATGTGAGTGCTGTCTGCTTGCTTGCTGACTCTGTGCTGAGTTAACAGAGCTTCCGCGAGTGTTTGTCATCTCGCTGCACTGGAGCTGGCCTCCATGCTGGTGTCCAAGCAGGTGGGAGCGATGGAGACGGTCTCTCTGTCTCATCCCATCACCATGCACAACACAAATGTGTGCGTGAGGCTGTCAGCTGCCAGCCACTTGTTAAAACAGACTTCAGTCAAGTCTGCAGCAAACTGCTCGTGTCAGCATAACACACACACATGCGGTTTAAGAGCTTATTTGCTGGATTGCAGTATTTTTGTTGTTCTGGTCCTACTGAAGCTCCCTTTGTGTATTTATATGACTCTCTATTTATGTATTTATAGACGGCAGAAAGTGTCAAATTGGTTCTTCTCTCCTTTTTGCAGAAAATGTGGCCTACTTCCTTTACAACCTGATTGATTCCATGCACGATACAGAGGTGCACTCCAAAGAAGAGCAGATTAGGGAGTACTTAGGCCTGCTTAAGAACATGGTACGTTGGCAAACACTCAACTCAAGCATAGTGTCGTGAACCGCTCAGTATGCCTGTTAAATCGAATCTGTCTAGGACCCCAGCAGATAGACATTCACAATGCCTTATGATCAGATAAAAACACATGTACACTGTCGTTCAAAATTTGGGATCAATAAGTTGTTTCAGCAAGTATGCATTAAATGTGAGTGACATTAAAAACTTATGTTATAAAAAATTGGTTTTATGTAAGTGCTGCTTTTTGAATCTGGAGAGAAAAAATATTACATTCCACAAACATATTTTACAAAAAAACAAGCATTTTTGAAAGATTTCTGAAGGATCATGTGGCAATGAAGAAGACTAGAGTAATGGCTGCTGAAAATTCAGCTTTTTTTTCAACACGGGAATAAATTACATAATAAATTATATTAAATTAGAAAACTCTTAAATTGTAATGTTTCACAATAGTAATGTTTTACTGTATTTTTGATCAAATGGCGGTATGCTAAGCTACTGTAGTACGCAGATAAAATAAAAGCTACTTAACACAAAGAACAAGAAATGTTCAATTCTGTATCTACAGTTTTATTTGCTGCAAAATGTGACATTATTCAAAATACATTAGTATAAAGAATAACATGCAAACAGAAGCACTGAAGCAAAGCTAAAGATCATTTGTTATCATTCGATAAATTGTTAGCTCAGTAGTTACTTGATGTTAATAATTTCTCTTCTTTCAGAATATCAGCATCTCGCTGAACATCTTCAGAGGAATCAGGAACATTCTGGAGTCCTACCAAGTTCCAGAACTTGTCAAGGTATTTTATAAATAGTGTCATTTGCAAAGACAAGTATTAGTTTCTATACTTGGAGATATGAATCTGACACCATTCACACGTCTTTCAGCCATGAATTATACAAAAATTGAACATTAGAGGTGTGCTACTACTTTTCTAAGTGAAAAGATTTTTTTTTTTTGCCTGGCAGACAGTAAAAGGACCAAAAAACACATTGTGCATTAATTAGCATTAGCTAATTAATTAATTGCATAGCAACACCCTGGCATCACAGAGATTTTTGCATAGCAAACACCACTAAATATTTTCTTTAAAAACATTACAAATCTGTTTTTAATCATTTTATTCGCATCTGTAATAGTACAGTTAATATTTTTTTTCTTTCAGGATGTCCTTGCTCTTGTGGATAAAAAGTACAATGAGTTGGAGATTGATACGACACTGCTTAAAGTAAGTATTTGTATGTATATATTTTTGAACCAAAAGTGCTCAATCCATTAGCTGAGCTGTGTCAAACATCCTCATGTTTTTGTTAGGGTTTGGATGGGAAACTTTCATTTCTGGAGAAGACCCTGGCAGAGCTGAAAGCTGAGGGCAAGCCAGCCAGTTCCACCCTCAAAAAAGTAATCGCTGTCCTGTGTGCCGAGGAGGTGAGGTCTATTATTCTCATAAATACCCATCAGTATATTTAGTGTTCTGGACACTGATTACTATTTTCATAGACTTTTATAGTGGTCAACTGATTTGATTGAATCAATTATGCACCTTATTTTGAACGCATGGATGGGTTCGGACATTAACTTGAATGTGCAAGACTTCAGTCTTCAGTTATTTTAGCTGTACAAAAATTTTATTCTGCTAGTTTATTACCTATAGTGGCTAATGAAGTCCCGCACATTGACAGAAAATAGCTTGGTTCCACATTATAATATATGGTGGATTTTGGTTTGTCACTAGTCACCATTCAAAGCCATTCATCAGTATTTGTGTATACATGTTTGCAGTTTGTTTTCCATAACTTTATATCTTTCATTAGAAATTGGAGCGAGCTCTGGAGCTTAAAACTCAGTATGAAGCGGATATGACTCCTGCCGCATATGCCACGCTCATCAACTTGTGCTGCCGCCATGACAATGCTGAGGAAGCCCTCAAGCTAAAGATGGAATTGTAAGTTAGACGTACACATTATCACTGTCATACAAACATCCTTGTTTGAACAGTTGAAAAAAAGTTCGCTAAGAAATTAAAATGTCATTTAATTACTTCAGCCTCATTCCACAATTGTAGCACCTTTCCTTGTAACCCAAGGAAATTTTTGAAGAACATTCAGGAGATGGAGCATTCATGCTTCAAAAAGGATGCAAAAGCAACATAAATAGTCTATACGACTAAGTTCCACATCTTCTGATAGCAACATCTCTTCTATGATGATGTGTGTAATATTAAAAAATAAAGTTTGTAATTTCCGTTTCATGCCGACTTCAACCACTGTAACTGGAACAAGAAAGTTAAGCTTGACAACTGAATCAGCCAATTCGTACTGTTCTAAACAAATCATTCAGACCAGTTTTGAGAACTGAATCAACCAAGTCATTCATATCTGGCTTCATAGAATGATTCGTTCGCATCTATACTGCTCTCATGAGTGCTCATTAACATGCTAAGTAGAGTGAATGTCAAAATGATCAGTGAATAATAACTTTAAATTTATTTACTTTTGGTCAGACAATCACAGTCCTATATGAGTTGTTTGAACCACTTTTGTGGTGCTTTATTTATTTACTTTAAAGTGGCTTGGATATTTGAAAAAATTAAAAAAATAACTTTTTCTTTCACGAATGAAATTAATTCAGAAGGATTTGTAACAACATGAGGGGGTGAGCAAATAATGACAGTTTAATTCTCAAGTGAAGTATCCCTTTGAATTTGAAACATTCGTAGCACAAAGAATGTGACTTAAAAATTCTTTTGTCAACCTGTTTACACTCTTCTTTGGCATTTCAGGGCACGCAAGGACTCTGAGGTAGTGCTGGATGCTCAGAAGTATGTGGCCTTGGTCCGAGTGCTATCCAAACACGGCAAGCTGGAAGGTTAGTGGTCGCGTCTGTACCCGTGTGAAAGCTTCAGGCCCTGTTGAAATAATTACAGATGTCCTCTTATTTTCACCATCCCGGATTAATGAAATAATTAAGTTTAGTTTGTCACAAATAATGTGGGCCATCACATTAGGTGTGACTTGCCTCACTTTTTAAACCACTTAGGACATCAAGGTACCAGTGAGCATTTTGTATTACTTATCACAGCGCTATCAATAGCTTGCCACTTGCTTAATTAGTTTCTTAAAGGCAGCGTTCAGCATGAGCAGCTGAGAGAGCGCGTCTACGTGCGAGAGTGAGGTCCGAGACACCTGTCTATCCGCATGGGGACATTAATCAGCCATTATCTGAATTCCACGGTGGATTTCTCCATGCTCATGTAAGACGCAATTACAATAAAAGTGTTTCCTCTTTGCTTTGTGCACACAGTGATGGTGAAAATACACGCTCCATCTCTCTTTTCACGATGTGTGTCACTCTTTGGCTGCCCCCTCCTTCTCGCTCGGACTCATCCTGTCACCGAGCGAGGGAAAATTACAGGACCGGCTGCACTTTAACAGAATTACCGAAATCCGTCCTGATACTAATGGCATATCATGTCAGGGAAAGTGCTTGAGTATTTCACACACACACATGCACATTTGCATGTGAATTCAGGCGAAAGTGTGTGATGAGGGAAGTGTGTGTGTATGTATATGTGTGTCCATCAGAGCGAGCTGGTGGCCATTAGCCCGCCGGTGTGCGCTTGGAGCTTGTCATTCACATTAACACACCTCAGCGCCCCAGCCTGCCCGCATCACCGCCACAACCCGATCCGCTTGAAGATCATGACTCGTGGCAACTTAGCGCACCGGCTGGCCTGGCTTTTAATGGCCTTGTTTGAAACCCGTTCCTCGCCTCTTGTTCTTTCCTTCTTCGTTTTTTTTCCCCCTTGTTTCCTTACATTTGTTACGGAGTTCGTAAAACGCCGTTGCCGGTTCACAGGCTGGCAGAAGGCCGTGGAATGAGCTGGAGGACTAATGGGCTGTGTGATATTTGTTTACCTCAGTGTGTGTGGTATCAGACAGTGGGCCGGGATGCTTCGCTGCTAGCCGTCCATTCGGGCCCATTTACCACCAGCAGCTGATTGGGTGTGATTAGTGGTTCTGTCAGAAGAGAAGAATTTGAGCTGTCTGCCATCACAGAGCTTTCTCATATGGCTGAAGTTCAGCTCAGTTGCTGTTTGTGGTCCAGCGATGTGTGAACCGTGCAACGTATGACCAGAGAGTGGTCTGAGGGGCTTCATTTGGGACTCAGAGTTTGTCTTGCTCGTTCATCCATAACCTCAGGACACGCTCATCAGGAAGTCCTAGTATTGTGCAGAAGTTTACACACCTTGTGGCCTAGTGCTTGAGCACTGACACATTGAGCTGTGATATAAAGTCTATTCTGATCATAATTTTTATACTGTTTCTTTGGATGTATTCGAAAACGTATACACCTTCCTGGCTTCTAAAATGGTATAAGTGACTACAATGGCAGCGGCTTCAGATAAAGGCTGCACACTCACCTTATAAAATGTTATATGGATTGTTGTATGGATTCAAATAGAGTACAACGGTGACTGATTACTTTTTACTAGAATAATCTGATTACTAGAATAATCGTTTACTAGAATAATTCGATGATTACTCGACTATCAAAATAATTGTTAGTGACAGGCCTACTTAAATGAACTACCATTTACAAAAAACATAGGTAGAATTAGATATAACTTTTTTTTTATTAAGTTAATTCATGTATTTATTTATTTATTTAATTAAAATAAATCAAAATTATAATAGTTTAATAGATAATCTAGTTTTATAATAGATAAATTTGTTTACATGCTTCGATTCTAGAAGTGGACAGTCACTCCTTTGTAGTGGATCTTGCTTCAGGATTATAGGTAATTTGTTTCTTCAGGAATTCAGTATTTAATTTGTTTCTTTTTGTAATTAAGTTGTAATGAGCCTTGCTTATGACCGACTCATATATCGCTTAACCTCTGTGTTTATGGTAGGTCTGTCTAGTAAATTTTATTTTGAACGTAAAGGTTGATTTCTTCATAAAGAGGTAATGAATAAGAGATCCAAGCAAGTGTTTTTTTTTTATTGGCAAGTACTTGAGTAGAACACTTAAAGGTACATTAAAGCAAATGCGTCCCGTTCTGCATGACTGTCATCCAGCTTTAGCACATAGCCTCCTTTTATATGGCTGAAATGTTGTACTACATTAGTGCGTTCTGTATAACAATGCTTGCAAAGCCCTGGGCTGTAAGAAAAGTACATGGTTGAGTGCCTAGAGCGACGGCCCAAGAATCAAGAGGTTGTTAGTTCTAATCCCCCCGTGGGTATCGCTGTCACGACGCCCTCCGGCGATCCACTTAACCTCCATTGCTTCAATTCATATCCAGCTGTTAACACATAACATGTGGCACTTTTTAGACAAGAGCGCTTCTTAAATGACAAGCCTCTATTTAAATGGGCTGACTGCTGGGATCTTGATAAAACAATCCTCAAAAATTAAAAAAGCAGTAAAGGATGAGATCTGTGCCCGAATAACAGCGTGACTGAGTAGATAAGTGAACAGAGCTTTATCATACAAAAGCAGCCTCTTAAAAACTCAGCATGACCCTGCTGAACCTCCTGTTCCCTGCTTCACTGTTCCTTTTGGCTCATCACTTTTCCTGACAGTACAGAGCGCTGTGCTGGATTTGCATAACAACAGGACAAAAATTACAGGGCGATGAAGTGACAGATTGGAATTTGTGGGCTAAAACAAGCTGGCTGTCTCTGTTTGAGTGTATGTGCGCGTGTGTGTGGAGACTGAAGTGAACTGTGTTACTGCAGGTCGGCCTGCATTGTATATTTCCATATGCATACTGTTACTCTCCATACTTGAGGTCCTAGTTACTGTCAAAACACTGTAGGAATACTCGTTTGGGTAAAGGTGTGGGAATTTTTTTCTACTTAAATTCATAGTTTAAGATGCAATTATAAGTGGGCATTTGTAGGTTAATTTCCATCTGTACAGTCTCTGTGGGTTCGTAGGATTTGTTGCCAAGGCTGCATTTAATAGATCAAAAATACAGTAATAGTGTGAAATATTACAACTTAAAATAAATGTTTCTAAAATAAGTTATTCCTGTACCTGTATTGAAAAGCTGAAGTTTCAGCAGTCATTACTCCAATCTTCAGTGTCACAGGTGTTATTTAGTATAATTTTGCCAGAAAAAGTTTTATACTATAATAAATAGAGGTTGACCGATTCATCGGTTTTGCCGATTAATCGGCACCGATAGTTGATTGCCGCAACTATCGGTTATCGGAAAAAATCCATGCTGATAATTTTCCGGTTTGCAACCATTGCTGGAGTGGCTGAGAAGGGTCCGTTGGCATTATACAGTACGAGAGCGGCCTCTAGAGGTGGAAATCACTGACAGCACATGACACTGCGCGCTGCACAGAGCGAGAAACTCCAGACTCGCATTTAAATACAGCCGACAGAAAAGCCTGCCGCGGAACAGAGCGCCATTCACATAGTTTTCTGTTAAATTACATTATACTTGTTCCAAATCGTTGTGAATGTACGTAATGACTTCACCCTAGGCTATAAATTATGTATTGTGCATTTTTCAGCAAAACATTTGTCTTTCTGTGGCTCTAATAAAGTCTGTATGCTTCATATAGAGAGCTGTAATACAGATCGCGCATTCTCCGCTTGCTCTGTTTTTTTTAAATGGTCTATTTAAATGCTATGGTCTTGTGTAGGTATTTAAAGATGGCCATCTTTAAGCATGATTGTTGAAATGAAATGGTAACACTTAACCATAAGAGTCCATTTGTAGCATTAATGAAAACTGTAGACGTATTGTTCCTTGTTAGAGTGTGTTCTATTAGCTACTAATAGGCTACATTTTTAAAATGTTAAAGTTTCTTTTAACATTAGCAAACTATGAAATAACTTTAATGATCAATATAGTAAATAATATTAATATTTTTATTCATTTACAATGCATGGTTCAGTACTGTTATTGCTTTTTTTCTTTTTTTTTAAATAGTAAAGCACTAGCTTTCTTTCAGTATCCATTTTGAAAACTATCGGTTGATTAATCGGTATCAGCCAGTGTGGTCCAACCTAGCTATCGGTATCGGTAAAATCCACTATCGGTCGACCTCTAATAATAAAGTATACTACTAAATCCAATATGACGATTTGGTGCTTAAGAAACATTTCTTATTAGCGGTGTTGAAAACAGTTTTGCTGTTCTTAATGGTGTGAGGGTATGATTAATAGGAAGTCTTTTGATTTATTAGATGTAGGAAAACACAGCATTTATTTGAAATAGAAATATTTTGTAATATTATAAATGTCTTTACTGTCACTTTTGATCAATTTAATGCATCCTTGCTGAATAAAAATTTTACAATGGCAAGTGTTCAAGAAATTTGTATGAATTAGTCAATATAATTGCGACTACAGGTCGTGGAAAAGTTCATTTATTTCAGTAATTCAACTCAAATTGTGAAACTCGTGTATTAAATAAATTCAGTGCACACAGACTGAAGTAATTTAAGTCTTTGGTTCTTTTAATTGTGGTGATTTTGACTCCCATTTAACAAAACCCCACCAATTCACTATCTCAACAAATTAGAATATGGTGACATGCCAATCAGCTAATCAACTCAAAACACCTGCAAAGGTTTCCTGAGCTTTCAAAATGGTCTCTCAGTTTGGTTCACTAGGCTACACAATCATGGGGAAGACTGCTGATCTGACAGTTGTCCAGAAGACAATCATTGACACCCTTCACAAGGAGGGTAAGCCACAAACATTCATTGCCAAAGAAGCTGGCTGTTCACAGAGTGCTGTATCCAAGCATGTTAACAGAAAGTTGGGTGGAAGGAAAAAGTGTGGAAGAAAAAGATGCACAACCAACCGAGAGAACCGCAGTCTTATGAGGATTAAGCAAAATCGATTCAAGAATTTGGGTGAACTTCACAAGGAATGGACTGAGGCTGGGGTCAAGGCATCAAGAGCCACCACACACAGACGTGTCAAGGAATTTGACTACAGTTGTCGTATTCCTCTTGTTAAGCCACTGCTGAACCACAGACAATGTCAGAGGCGTCTTACCTGGGCTAAGGAGAAGAAGAACTGGACTGTTGCCCAGTGGTCCAAAGTCCTCTTTTCAGATGAGAGCAAGTTTTGTATTTCATTTGGAAACCAAGGTCCAGTCTGGAGGAAGGGTGGAGAAGCTCATAGCCCAAGTTGCTTGAAGTCCAGTGTTAAGTTTCCACAGTCTGTGATGATTTGGGGTGCAATGTCATCTGCTGGTGTTGGTCCATTGTATTTTTTGAAAACCAAAGTCACTGCACCCGTTTACCAAGAAATTTTGGAGAACTTCATGCTTCCTTCTGCTTACCAGCTTTTTAAAGATGCTGATTTCATTTGGCACCTGCCCACACTGCCAAAAGCACCAAAAGTTGGTTAAATGACCATGGTGTGCTTGACTGGCCAGCAAAGAGAATCTATGGGGTAAAACGAGAAACAAGAGACCAAAAAATGCAGATGAGCTGAAGGCCACTGTTAAAGAAACCTGGGCTTCTATACCACCTCAGCAGTGCCACAAGCTGATCGCCTCCATGCCACGCCGAATTGAGGCAGTAATTAAAGCAAAAGGAGCCCCTACCAAGTATTGAGTACATATACAGTAAATGAGCTAGGGGTGTCAACGTTACCGCATGCGATTAATCAAAATTTAACGCAGATTAATCGTTTGATAAGGTTTGACCCCAACTTCCCGTCATCGCAGCACGGAAGGTTATCTATCATTGTTTGATGAGGGTACAGCACCAGTGTTGCCAGGGTAACGTTAGCGGCACAAGTGGGCTATTTTGAAAATACAGTCGCGGGAAAAATTACCGAGCCGTGGTTTGCGGTTTTTTGGGCTACTTTTATAATGTACCGCGGCCGCCCAAACTGTATATAGACAAATAAAAATTTAAATAGATCCTTTTACTAATGTGTATTATACTTTGAAATGTATCCTTGGCAACTTAAGAACTGAGAGGTGGTTGTAACATCAAACAACATGAGTTTCAGCAGAGCATACATGTTAAGGCTTTTACACAGCAGAAATAAACATGACAACAGCCACTATAGATTATATAAGATAATAAACATGCGATTACGATAGATATGGTCTGTATGTGAATTTGTGCAGCAATATAAAAGGCTATAAATAGCATATTTTAACAACAGTAAACGACCATATTCCACATGTAATTGCAAAAGGAAGTTATTACAAACACTCGATGGTGGTTTGAAGTGAGTTCTGAGTAAAAGTGTACTATTAATCTCATAAATTGTCTTATGTAGCATGATGCTAATGTTATCTCTAATGCAGCTGCAGAACAGGTCCAGTTCTTCTTCTTAATGCATTTTGTCATAATACTTCACGTACGGTCACAAGAAATGTTTTGATGTATTTATTTAGAAATACTTTTGATAATAGTTGGGTAAATGTATACTGGGATTGAAGCGATGTGGCTTGGTAAACGTTTTATTGCCAGTATAAAGGCTGATAATGGCTGAATAAAAACAAAAGAATAATGATAAAAGAATAATAAGGATTATGTCTCATACCTGGCGGAAGTGTGAAAGGTTCTGTTTCCTTAAACTAGTGTGTCATGCATTTCTTTTTCAACACATTTACAGGTCAATCCTAGTATTTTAAATTTGTGATTTAATCATGATTAATCACAGTCCACGACTGTGATTAACGCGATTAAATTTTTTAATCGATTCACAGCACTAAAATGAACATACTTTCCAGAAGGCCAACAATTCACTAAAAATGTTTTTTTTTTTAAATTTTTTATTGGTCTTATGAAGTATTCTAATTTGAGATGGTGAATTGGTGGGTTTTTGTTAAATGTGAGCCAAAATCATCACAATTAAAAGAACCAAAGACTTAAACTACTTCAGTCTGTGTGCATTGAATTTATTTAATACACAAGTTTCACAATTTGAGTTGAATTACTGAAATATATGAACTTTTCCACGACATTCTAATTTATTGAGATGCACCTGTATTTGGTGACGCTAGTGGGATAGAATTGATACATTTCACCTTCAAGTGATTTGTGTGTTTTTAATCTTTATTTTTCATTTAAAATATGTTCTGCATATTAAAGTTTTAAATTTAAAAAATAAAAATATGCTGCATATTAATATGTATCTGATTTATTTTATTAACTGCTTTTCTCGCCAGTGATATTTTAGTGGCATATGTGTTCCCATATTTTCTTGAGAAAGTTCCAAACTATGTTGACGGTTCATACAAACAAAAACTTACTGTTCAAATTAAACTGTGAGATAATTCATACTTTCCAGGGAAAGTTTAAATACAGTTGTGTTATCAAAACATTGCTTCTTAAGTTTACTGACAGCAATTGCTCAACCGATAAAGTTTTGGATGGGACTGTTTATCAACCAATGGCAAATGTTCAAAAAATGGTACATTTTGCAATTCGCTAATGGCATGAAAACTAGCACTTTATCTACTTTATCTAAGTACTATGAAGAAATGGAGATGAACAGCAGTACTGCTGTGAGTCATGGGAATTTGGGAGTTTGCCTGACTGCCTGTGGCCAGCGCTGACTCCCACATGCACACAGCTGTGATGATGGGATCCTCATTCTCTCTCTGTGTCGCTTTCTCTCGGTTCTAGATGATTAGTATCGCCAGTGCAAACAGGCCCTATCGGTATCAGCCCATTAGCTAGCCTCTAAACAGCGCGTAAACACATCTTAATTATCTGGCTTGGTGACAGAGCAGCTGTGGAGGTGGACCCTCTCCCCTCTGCCAGATGGGAGCATCGCCCAGTAAAAAGCCTCCATTACTGTAGCAAAGCTGCGGCGTATCCACGACCAGAGCCCGCCGAGTTCACGCTGGGCACTCGCCGCACACCTATAATTTCTCGGCATGCTTTTGCAGGGAACCGTGAAAAAAAAGCCTACTATTGTGGGGGCCTCCGTAATTGTAGTCTCGTTTAGAAATGCAAGTAGTAATTAGCGGCGAATTGGCATTATACGGAAGCATTTGCATCCCCGCTGGGTGTAAAATGTTGTTTTAATAGCGGTTTGTTTTCCCCACATGAAATTATCTAAGGGGGCTTTTATCACCTCTTCCCCTCTCTCGCTCTCTCTCTTGCACTCTCTCGTCTGGCGCCGGCCCATCGGGGGACAGCTAAGCACACAGACATACAAATAATCTCCACAAGTCTATGGAATAGTCAACGAGACAGTTAAACCTTTGTATGGACTAGCGATTTATGAAACTGCGCCCTGAGTACCAAGTAACCACTATATACATTTATGACCCTGGACCACAAAGTCTTAAGTGTCAATTTTTCGAAATTGAGATTTATACATCTCATTCTTTTATAATTGTCAACCCACTCCAAAAATCTACATTATCAAGTTGATTCAAGACACACTCAATTTGAAGTAGTGAGTCATTGTTGGATAACTGGTCAAAATATATGACCTCTGCTAGGCCATGACTGATATTTTGGCTAATCAAGCTTTCTCTCTTTTTCTCAATCTCTGGTGATGTCATACAGAGGCGATAGACATGCTGAAGGAGATGAAGGAGAAGGATGTGCAGTTAAGGAACAGCACAATCAGTTTGCTCTCCCTCACGATGAACACAGCTGCGATGAAAGGAGATACCAACACTATTCGACGCCTCCAGGAGACAATATTCACTTTGGGCCTGGCCAAACCATCCAGTAACCTCTGCTCACCCCTCATCTCTTGCTACCTGGAGAGGTGAGTTGGTAAAACTTTGGAAACTTGCCAGACTTTGTGCTGTTCCTGTCTGTGTGTAGCACCTACAGCTCTGCACACCCCTCTGAAGGATCCAGCATTAGAACAGAATGCCTGCTTTTTGTTGAGAAAAATGTTGCTTTTTAAAGTTATTTTTTTGGCGTGTTTAGCCTTTATTTGGATAGGACATTTCATTATCAGGGAGCGAAGTGGGAAAGAGAGGGGGGCGAGATCAGGAAAGGTCAAAATTGCCCCGGGAAGGTAAAAGGTATTTTCAGATTTTGAATCTATTGTTTTGTAAATCTGTCACAATGTAATACAAACTTAAAGAGTCTGTTATCAGAAAAAGGGTGCTACACTACTATTTTTAACCTGTAAATAAGTGTTGTAATTCATTTCCCATGCAAAGAGGTAATTTAAACAGAAGCCATCAGGAAAAAATGCCAGACAGTATTGTGTACAGTATAAATGCCAAGTTCTGTCATGAAACTCTAGATGGCGCCGGCTGATGGATCCTTAATGCAAACTGTTGATATTTACAGCGTCAAACTACTTGACACAAGCTGACTGGTTTAAGGATTGCTAAGGAATTAAGGCCATTGCACACTGAGTCCAAAATTTTCGTATGCGTTTTTCCATTTTTGTTGTATTCGTCATCCTTTCCTATCAAAATGCTTGTTACGGATGCGAAAATGCAGAAAATCGTACCTGATCCGAATGTTTTTATGACGGATGAAAGTTTCGGAGGCAGTGTGTAAACATGATTGACACAACATGAGGTCAAATTTATTTTTCAACGTGCAAAAACTTCGGACTCTGTGTGCAATGGCCTTTACTCTGAAACCTTCCAACTGTATAGATCTGCTATGGGTTATTTTGTATGCTATTTGTGCAGCAGCATACTCACAGCACCGTATCAGCGTATGTATTAACAGTAGCAAGTTCCTGTATTTGATTTGCAGCAGCAATAATCTACAACAGCAGCAGTGTAGCAGATATTTTCCGCCAAGACCAAATACATTTACATTGTCACATCATTACCATGCTAAAATCTTTAGAGAGTTGTCATGACAGAACTTAACTACAATTTTTTTGGTGCAAGAAACCTTGACTAGCATTATAAAAGGATCTCAGCCAAAAAAAGAAAAAATTATGGTTGACCCCAACAAGTAGTGAGTTGTGGAAAAAACATGAATATAATTTGAAAACCAACATTAATAACAATGTCAGATTGTAAAGGGTAGAGCTCCACTCCTCCCCAAGCTTGTCGTTTCACTGTTCATTTCATATAATCTGTCATTACCTTATAGCAAAATGCAGCATGGTGGGAAAAGGAATTAACTTCCACAAGTTTGGCCCCTCTTTCCCGGCCCCCATCCGTTCAGGTCTATTTGTGAGAGCGGCTTTTAAGCAGATCAACTAATTTGCATGTTAATTATGCACCCTGTGCTAATTACTGGATTTGCCTGGGCCATGCGGTGCACTGCGTAAGTGCCTTTCCCCCTCCCCGCTGTGGGATATTGAGGTTGGCAATACACCTTTACTGATAGCGCTAGAGTCAACACACACATACAGGCTTCCTGGGTGCCCCACCGAGACTGTTTGTTTTTCTGTCACTTGGGTGCCACAACCACACTGGCACGTGCACGCTTTAATTGCTGCCTTGAGCGCGATAAGGTTTCCAATTTAGCTCAGGTTCATTAAGGAGCAGATACGGAGAGATCAGAGCGACTCTCAGCAGAGACTCTGATAAACTGTGAACGTTTACATCACGCGCACACACACACACACACACACACACACAGTGACTGGCAGCCACACATTCCAGTGGGGGAGAGCCGTCTCAGAGCTCACAGCAGCCAGGTCTGCTTAGATACAGACTTTGCTAGGAACTCTGTAGTACCTGTCTGATTTGTCTATGATATACTGTACTCAGAGTATCTTGATAATTTTTATATATTGTCCAAAATATTAGTCAAAAACAGAAAGGAGAAAGGATGATGACTGCGTTGAAAGGCCCAGGCCCAAATTAAATCTCTTATTTTTTTTATTTTTTTTTTTATTGCAGTTATTTAATTTTATGTTTAAAGGTGCAGTAGGAGATCTTGGAAAATGCTAACTTTAGCCTGATAGCACTGAAAGCGAACGTCCCACCCTCCCTGCAATTGCAGTCCAAAGCCACGCCCCTTGAACGCATACGCTCTACATCAGTGGTTCCCAATTCCAGTACCCCCCACCCCCTTTCACATTTCATATGTATCTATTATCACGTGCGATGTTTGTTCTAATCAACCGAAAGTGCCCTGCGAAGTGGACATGTGCGAGACGTAAATTTAAATAGTATTTATTTAAAGAGGTATATTATGCCACACTTCACACTTCTCTAGTAAGTTTCGTCTGTGTGTGAAGACGCAGCGCAAATCCGTGAATGAATGTTCCGAAGTGAAATAAACTTCAACGGATTTCTCCTGCTCAGGGAGTAGAGAGCAATGAACACTGTGTAGGGAGCATGTCAATCGGAACACAGTTCATGCACGTAGCTCACTTCTACGAGCTGGTTATCTGAATCGGGTGTGTTAACTAAGTGAGACATGCAAAATATGCAGAGCGGGGGGCGCGAGGACTGGAATTGGGAACCTCTGGGCTACATCATGTGTCATTCACCGGTGAGAACTTTACAGCACAGTAGTAAAAGTGCTACAATACCAGGAAGGAAGATCGGGTTGTTGATGGTTATCTGCCATTCTTGCTCTGTCCACATAGCGTGCGTGAACGCGCTGATGATGTATCCTGTCTGTGTGAACCTGGTGCAGAGGTATGCAAATACATACGTTGACAGGCAGGTAGGAAAGTCAAGAAAAACGCTCGGACCGATCGTTTTGATTGGACGAACATTTCTTAGTCCTACGCCTTCCACAGAATATATAAATACAGATAAATACATTTAGACCTTTTAACTTAATGATTGCTATCGGGATGTGAAGAGACTTTCAACCAGCATAACAAAAAATGTTTCTGAAGACAATCACCTATTGCACCTTTTAAAGCTGATTTTTAGGAAAAAATTCTATATCAGTTTCATTCAATTTCATTCATGCTTGTGAAGCAGGAAGTTGGTTGACTCCTGCAGAATGGATGTAAACATGGTGAAATGTGTCCACTCTGTCCTTGGTGGCTGAAAGCGAAATTAGTGAAAGTGAAATTAGCTAAAATAAAGTTAACATGCATTTTATTTATTGTTAATTATTTTTTTATTGGCTTTTATTATTATTGTCAGTTTTCATTTTAGTTTTAGTAGTTTTATGTGCTTTTGTCATTTATCTAGTTATTTTATTTATTTGTTTGTTTAAAGGGGTGGTTGATTGCGATTTCACTCTTTTAATGTTAGTTAGTGTGTAAGGTTGCTGTTTGAGCATAAACAATATCTGCAAAGTTACGAAGCTGAAAGTTCAGTGCAAACAGAGATATCGTCTTTTAAAATTATGGCAGTTTAATGCCTACAAAAATGGCTCGTAGGGACTACAAAGAGCTACTTCCCGGGTCCGTTACTTCACAAACCCAGATAAACCTCGCCCCCAGGAACATGCAACAAAGGGGACGAGGCCATGCTGCGCTGCTTTAGAGAACAGAAAGAGAAAAGTAAGGGTGCACATAAAAATCTATTCATATATTAATCGCGATTCTGTCTTCTAACGATACTAATGGATTCACAAGTTTCAAAATCAATGTTCTAAAGCAATGGTTCTTAATACTGTTACTCGTGTCCCCTGCCCTGCACACGCTCTGCATCTCTCTTTCTCATTCAGATCGTCAGATCAGCTCCAACATACTGTTCCAATTATACACTTATTTTCACATAGCAATGAGAAGCTTTATGCATGGACGTGCGTGCGGTTGCTGTGCTGTATTAAAGCTTAAATCAGGATAAAACCGTATATTAAAAGCTAACAGAAGCAATAGCACTTACAAATAACTATGCATCTAAAAGTATGAACCAACAACAAACAAACATACCATTAAGAGCCGTGCTTGCACAGGTTCTGCGCGATCCTCTTCACTAATATCCTCTGCGTCTCAATCAGGCTCAAATTGATTAGCAATATAGATGACGCCATTGTTTACAATACAACCGGAGCTCATGCAGCTGAGATGAGGGGCGGGACGTTCAGACGCGCACTAGAAGCGGTTTAGCCAATCGCAACACTCTGAGCCCATCGCGTATTTCTGAGGGAGGGGCTTCATAAAACCAGGAAATAATCGGGGTGTTTATCAGAGAAGGGACGGAGAGGTGTAGAATAAAGGTAAATTATGTGAAAAATAATGTGATTTTTAAAAAATAAAGCATGAACACATGTTTAACTGCACCCCATAAACACAGTCAAGCCTGGGAAAAAAGTCAACCACCCCTTTAAAAATATTTCTATTCAAGTTTAATACATTTATTTCAATACACTTATTTTGTTCAGTTAGGCAAGGCAATATTTCAAATTTAATTTTGTAATTTAATGTTTTCTGATATTTATATATATTTTTTTTTATTTCAGATTTATTACCAAAAAATAGTTGTGTGAACTTTTAACAGTAACATTACTAGATTGCATTTATTATATTTATAATAACTCTTGGCAGATAAACATTAGACTAATACTAATTTATTAATTACTAATAAATTATAATTTGTTAATTATAAGTAATACTAATTTAGCACTGTTGGAGTTTGACTAGGAAGTAATTTATTTTTTTTAGTTATCAATTTTTCTGTGTTGTAATATAAACTCTCTGTTATTGTTTAAGACTACTTATTAAATTTAGTTTTTTTTTTTTTGTCAGTAATTTTGTATTTAGAAAATATTGGTAAATGATATTACTGCTAAATTCCTTTGGTTTTACCCAAAGCAGCATGAAGTCGAATCAGAACTTGTGATGCACATTTGTTATACACACACAAACCATCGATAAACCAAAAAAATCAATCCAATAAGGTGATGCTTTGTCCAATCTGGACTTCAACCTAAAATGTGTTTGGCACCCCTTGCTATAGACGGCTCTTTTATCTTCTCCAGCGTTCTCTCCGTTCTGCCCTCATCCATCTCTCTCTCCACTCGTCTCTGTCTCCTCTTTGGTCTGGGCTGTGCTAAAGAGGACAAAGCGGTGTGTGTCAGTGTCTCGTCAGCATGTCAACTGTAATGACTTAATGAACACTTCTCTATGGGATTAACTCTGACAGCCGTCAGCCCGTCTCCACGACAACAGCAGCTGCCGCTCCCGATCCGTATCCTCAGTCTCTAATGAGCCTAACAAAGGGAATTGCCAGAACTTTTTTGTGGAAGGGATTTTTTGAGAGACAGGAACTCTAAAAAGAGGGAGGGGATGTCGAAGTCTGTCAGATGTTTGTTTTAAACTGCGTCACGTGCATATATAGTGAGGAACGACAGTTTCTGGAAAGTTTAAATCGGGACTGTTTACATTTTAAAAATCATTGCCGCGGTCTGTAGTTTTGTGTTTGATAGATGTATTTGATTCTTAGTCAAACCATTGAGCATTAACACACTCTAACTACCAACATACGCGCACACACTTCAATGTAAAGGAAAAAAGAAATAAAAAAGCAGTCGTTCTCTTTTAAAAGTGGAAAGGGTGATAACATGGGTGCCAATCTCGGTAACAAAAGAGATGGGAGTCAGGGATGTTGGGAGAGTGTCACAAGAAGAGGAGGTTCAGAAGAGGGGTGGATGAAATTAGCTTTCTTGTCTAATCCTTCAGGTTCCTCGCGCAAAGCACTCGCATTCGCTTTTTTTTTATTCTCCTTCAACTTAATTGGCTGGAAAGTGCTTGACATGCAAAGTTAGTGACATTAAGAGGAACATGTTGCAGTAAGCCTGAGCGCCACTGACAGCTAAATTGTATCCGGGGAAATTATGAAGCCTTCAACATGGTTAATTCTTTTTTGGGGGGCTTAGTTAGGCGAGGGTGGAGAAGGGGGGTTGGGTTTTGAAGGAGGGGGTGGGGTAATTGCCGTTGTGGACGACTCATCTCATATTGATGGGAATTGTGAAGAAGTCTTCTGGTTTTATGCTGCTTATGCTTTGGGGGGCTGGGAAGCATAACATCTGTGTCACATCGTTTTCACGTGGCGTTCTGAATATATGAAGTTCAAAGAATTTCTGCTTCCATCAGTAAACACAACAGTTTAGAAGTTCTGTTGAGTTTAGGGTTTGTTCTCAATGCTGGCTTCTTTTGTTATAATCTGAGAATATTCCAGTGTCAGGTGAAAATATTTCCTACCTTTTGTTTGCTGGCGTTTACTGACCTTATTACAGTTCAAAAGTTTGGAGTCAGCAAGAAAAAATAAATTAAATGAATACTTTTTTCCAGCAGGGATGCATTAAATAGATCAAATGTTACAGTAAAAACTTTTACATTGTTACAAATTCCTTTGAATCCTGGTTTACACCAAAATATTTAGCGGCACAACTGTTTTCAACTTTGATAATAATAAGAAATGTTTCATGAGCAGCAAATTCATTTCTGAAGGATCATGTGATATACAGTATTGGCTACTGAAAATTCCACTTTGCCATCACACAAATAAATTTTGAAATGTATTAACAGGGTTTCCGCGGGGTCTCAAGTCTTAAAAAGACTTAAATTTAGTTGGATCAAATTTAAGACCTTAAAAAGTCTTAAATTGTACAAGAAAGTCTTAATTACGATATCAAGAGGTCTTAAATTTTGGGACGGAAAGACCAGAATTGTGATATGGCTTAATGTGACGATTAAACTTCAAAAGGCTATGATCTTATTAAATAAACATGAGCGCATGTTCAAAGTCCGGTGCTGCCTTGTTTTGTGTTCTGCAATTTTCGGGGAAACAGTTACATTTCTTCCAAACGCTCCCCCTGCTGTCAGAGAATGGATGAGCATTTTCAATAAAACTTGTTTGTTCAGAGTTCAGACCAATGCAAAAATCGACCCATGTTTTTATCCTGCAAACACGCAGAGCTTTAAATGTGAACTGGTGGATCGATAAGAAGACAATGCATTATAAAAATAGGTGGAGTTCATACATTACGAGATGAAGTCTAGTAGGGTAGACTAGTGCGCGTGCGCGTTTAGAGTGCGTTCTTTCACTGCGTCTATTAAAATGCATTTAGAATTATCACATAATTCAAGATATGGGGCAGAAAATGTATATTTATATCATTTCATATAGTTAATATTAGAGATGTTCCGATACCCTTTTTCCCTTCCCGATACCGATTCCGATACCTAGGCTCAGGGTATCGGCCGATACCGAGTACTGATCCGATACTGTGTATCTGGTTATACAGCTATACTTACTAGCCCTGTATGAATTGATACATACAATCATTCAGTGTTTCTGTAAAAATGGGGGAAAAACTATCAATAATACTGATAAGATAATAATAATCATACTATGAATTCTACTAAGAACAATATAAATGCACTAAGGATTAACGAGCTGCTGGATTCATGAATATTAATCACGTTGTCTGCATTGGCTCGAACTGATTGGCTGAAATCAAAACAGGGACGATAATAGGTGAGCGCCAGCCAATGAGATTGTCGTTTGCTCATTAGCTCCGCCTACTACCGGAGAACCCGGCAGTTAGAATTCAAAGGAACTCTGTTATTTTGACAGAAAAATACAACAAAGAATATCGTTTACATACCATTCGAATTGACGCTACATGTAAAAGACTCTCTCTCTCTCTCTCTCTCTCTCTCTCTCTCTCTCTCTCTCTCTCTCTCTCTCTCTCTCTCTCTCTCTCTCTCTCTCTCTCTCTCTGCGTTTGAGAAAAAAGCAAAGCGGCGAGTTGTCTGCTTCACACTAGAGCTTACTGATGCGTCAAATACAGGTGCGCTGCGCATTCATTCAGATGATCTGAAAAATAGATAGCTTGACGGAGAGAGAAACTCTGAAGCACTCAGTCAGAGTGTTCGGTGACAATATATCTGTGCTAAACTTATACATAGCCTCCAACTCACACACTGGCGGTAAAATCTGATTATTTATCAGCCAGTGGCTAATATTAGACATCATTTAGTCGCCCAGGGTGAAGATGTAGTCGCATATGCAAGTGATTTACTGGCAATGTGCTAGCACGTTTGTATTTCTTCTTCGCTGCTCTAAATAGTGGTTGCTTGTGGCAACACAGCACCGTTTCCTGTGTTTGCATTCTGAGCAGCGAAGAAGAATTGATTTCCTATTTGCAGCGTTAAGCAAAGCTAGCGCGCATAACTATAGGTCTTGTTTAAGAAAATGGTATCGGATCGGTACATGGGTTCAAGTACTCGCCGATACCGATGCCAGAATTTTTTGTGGTATCGGTGGAATTTCCGATACTAGTATCGGAATCAGAACAACCCTAGTTAATATCACATGAAGAGTGCCGTTTTATCTCCAAAAGTCAGCATGATTACAAATGTGATATTGATTTTATACAACAGTTTAATAAACAAGAAGTTAATATTAAGAGACTTACATTTTAGACACCATATTTCCTGTTTTTGCTCTCTTTCTCCAACAAAAATAATTCCAAACACAGCCACAGCGCTGTTTTGCGTCTCTGGGCAACATGACGATGTTTCCTGAATGAATCGACTGTTTAAATGATTTGGTTCAATCGCAATGACTCACTTAACAGTGACTTGCTGCCACCTACTGGCAGTTTTAATTTCACATTTAAGGTACCTTTTCATTTTTTAAATAATTTCAAACATCAGTTTTCAATGTTTAATGTTTAAAATTTTAAAACATTATTAATGCATTTGTAACTGCAGGTTAAAGTATTCCATGTCCTTCAGAGCTGCATTAAACAGTGTGTAAATACATCTAAATGCCTCTTCAGATGCAGCTTCTGTGTTTCCTCTGCATTGCTAAGATAAGGTTTCATTTGCTTGGTAACAACTAGGGCTGTGTATCACCAATAAAGTCACGATACGATACATATGATACAGGACTGCACTGAATTTCACCTCAGAAGAATTTAGTAAAACAGCTTTTATTAAACACTAGCAGAGCATGACGCAAGCACGCCTCAGGTAACGCAGCACGTAAACGCCGTGACCTACTGACGTCGAGGCCAGCGTACACCGTAAACGGCGTTTACGTGCTGTCATCTGAGGCGTGCTGCGTCGTGCTTGCGTCATGCTCTGCTCGTGAACTCATGAACGCGCTTGCAGGAAGTGTCACGGAGGAGCAGAAAAAGTTGAATAAAATCAATATTTTGTTTTTTGTTTTTTTGGGGCACAAAAAGTGTTCTCTTCACATCATAAAATTCAGATTGCACGTCTGATGGCAGATGGACTGCTTTGACTACGTTTTTCATACATTTATGGACCTTGACAGTGCAATTTACTATGCAGTCAATGGGACAGTCACAAGCCTCCCGGTTTTCATCTAAAATATATTAAATTGTGTTCCGAAGACAAACAAAGCTTTTATGGGTTTGGAACGACATAGGGGTAAGTGATTAATGACACAATTTTCATTTTGGGATGGAGTATCCCTTTAAGAGGCAAATACTGGAAATGTTTTTTTTTTTAAGCAAATATTTTAAATAAAAGGTTTATTTAAGTTTATTTCATGAATTTCTTTTAAATTAGGCATTGGTTAAACATTTTTTCTGTGGTCAACTGTATTTGTATAATAACTGCAAAACTGTACTGTATCATCGACTGGTTTTCAAAGTAACAGAATTCCTACATATCTTTCTAATTTCTTGCCATGGTTTCTTACTTGAAGTAATTCTATCTCATTTTTGTATTTTATGTATTTTTATTTATTTTATTAAATTGGATAAATACATAAGAAAATGTACAGTCAGCTAATAATCAGTATGGAAAAAGGTGCCAGCTTTGCGTCAATATTTATTTTGCAATAAGGACAAACATTATCCCTAAATATTCAGTGTCATTAAAATATAACAGTATGACTATTTATTTTATACTTTTTATTTTATAACAAAATATGAAACGGGTCATTTATTTTTAAACCACAAATACACTTTAGAAGCAAAACATTTCACAGAAAGTTTTTTTTTCAGATTGTAAAACAGTTGATATATTGTCTGTTTTGATTAAAAACAGTTCTGAGAAATTCTCTAGCATAATGTGTACAGATGTCACTTGGTTTGTTTTCTCATACAGTGTAATTCATACATTTTTAAGTGTTACTTTTTGAAGCCTGTGTTTATTGAATAAGAAATGCCATCACTAACAGGCCTGTGATTCACAATCAGTTATTTGTGACAAAAATTGCAAAACAAATTTGAAATTATAGAGTTGACTGTTGGATGGCTCTGTTTCTCTTATCAGTCTTGCTCCCTTTGCGTTTTTATATGGGCCTTAATCAAATGAGACGCTGTCCAAATTTTCTCTCACTCTCGCTCAAGTGCATTGCGCAATCATCCAGCGTGTGTTCGAATTGGCTCTTGACTCCCGCTTGATGAATAATATTGTCGCTCTTCATTCCAATTAAGTGCGATTGCCTAAGAGCTAGCGTCACGTTCCGGCTCAATCACTGCCCTGTTTTTTGTCCAGCTCCCTCACGCCTCCCATCCTCTCCTCCCATTCAACCCACCTTCCAAGGTCACCTCTCTAAAGCACATATCCCTTCTCTGACTGTATAATCTCCAGGGTTGAAAACACTACTGAAATTACACCTGTTAAAACCCCACCGGTTCACTTTCCCTCCACACCCGCCCCTCCTGCCGGTGCCCTATCTGCTTTGACCTCTGTGTGATTGGCGTGGTAATTACCCAATCACTCGATGGCTGCCACTGCAGTCACAATAGAGTGATTGGAGTGGTGTTTTTCTCGTCTATTCCTTTGCTTTATTCCTCTGTCAGGCCTCTGTCAGCCCCGGCACTGAGCTCTTTGTTAGAAAGGGGTAGAGAGAGGGAGGAAGACGGGGAAGAAGATGTGAGAGAGGGGAGAGAGCAGATCTAATTTTGTTGCCATATTCTGCCAAGCGGCCCGGTTGGGGGTGACGGCACTGGGGGCTGTAGAGGAAGGCACGAGCCACAGGAAGTTGCAAGAAGCTAAAGACCTTTGTTGCACATGGCCATGAAATGTTTATTTAGAAATGTGTGTGTATATGTATATACATTAAATAGTATATATATATATATATATATGTGTATGTACTATTTAATTCATTTTTTATTTGTATATTTATTTAAATATTCTTTAGTTTCTTAATTATGCATGGTTTAAAAAGTACTTACAACTTTACATTAAGAACTACTAAGTAGTTTGTGACCAGTGCTTATTCTTTTAAACGTTTGTGCTTAAGACATAATGACCATTTAACTTTATTTTTATTTTTCAATATTATTTTTTTCAATGTTCATTTAGATTTTTTACTTTGTGATCTTTAATTTTGAAAGGGAAATTTGGTGTTAAATAAAGTAACTAAAACTTGTCAGTAAGAACAACAAATAGTTTGTGACCGGGGCCATTTCTTTTAACTGTTTGTGCTTAAGACTTTATATGTATTTTTCTTTTCATATTTATTACATTTTTTTTCTATCTAAATGTTCATTTAGTTTTTTTTTTTTTTAAGTGTGATATTTTATATTTAAAAGGAAAATTTGGTTTAAAGTAGTTTTGGTCAGTGCAGTTTCTTTTAAATATTTGTGCTTTTTAAATCATATTGACCATTTAACTATATTTTTTCATATTTACAGTATGTAACTTTTTTTTTTTCATTTAATGTTTTGGATTATTTACATAAAGGTTTATTGTGGAAAAAATGAACTAAAACTTGTCATTAAGTATATTTCTTTTTATTATTTTTTATTTAATGTTTTTTCAAATTTGTTTATTCAAATGTTTATATAGATTTTAAAATGTTCATGTTCTTTTTAAAGTTACTCTTTTTAATATTTTAATTTTAAAGGGTAGTTTGGTGTTTTAAAAAAGTAATTTAAACTTAAGAACAACAACAGTTTCAAATTTTCAGCCTGTTTTGTAATTGAACCCAGTACCGTGATAATACCCCTATAAAAGCTTCAGCTTATGAAGACTTGATACTGGCACAATGTGTAGTGCTGTTTTGGTGTAATATGTCTTGTTTTTCTACAGTGGGAACTATGAGGGTGCATTCGATGCCACTGTGGAGGTCCATAAACAATACAACCTGTTGCCCAAAATCCACGACTTCATCTGTGGCCTGGTGGAAAAAGGAGATGCCGAGCTATTACAGAAAGGTCTGTAACACCCACACACACATACAGCACATTAATTACATTTCTGTGGGTCACTTGTTAGTCACGAGTAGTTTGTCTGTGTGTTCTGTTCTGATCTGATCTGATGTCTGTTGAGATGGTCATATGTAGAAAGTGTGTGTTCGGTGTTTTCAAGAGTGCCACCCACTAAAGGGCAGGTTGGACAACCTAGATGATGGTGGTTTCAATAGTCTCTGTCTTTGTCAGGGTTAGCGGAGGGGTTAAGTGCGCTGTGTGTTGGGGGTGAGTGGATTTGAAGTGTTAAGGCAGTGAGACCTCTACGATGGAGGGCCACTTTACGGCCCCGATGACCCAGCACTCTGCATGTGCCACAGCAAACCCATTGATAGACATAAACGCACATATACCTGCAGGAGTTCACCCTCTTTGTGTTGCTGTGGCTTCTCTGGACTGTTCTGAAGTGGCAAGCAAAGAGTCCAGATCTGTTTGCCATTGAGTGACAATGGAGACAATTTTCACAAGGCATCTGTTAAATCTGATAACATTTAAGCAATACTGTCAAATAAAGAGATTGTTGGTGGCTATATGAACCAGAGATTAAATCAAAAAATTATATTTCCAGACATTCATTCATATAGCTTCTATTTTTCATATACACTTGTGATTAATGAAATGCTGGGCTGCTGAAAGCACTTTTTTGAAGACATTTACTCTGTGCACATGGTCTCTATTCTATCAACCTTAAGCAGAGTACACAAATGAAACTGTTTCTTCACCTTCCCATCTCTCTCTTTCGTTTCACAGTCATGGAGTTTTTGAGTCACGAGCGAGGCGAGATGATGATGCTCTACGACCTTTACTTTGCGTTCCTGCATACGGGCCGCTACAAGGAGGCACGCAAAGTCATCGAGGTGGGACTGCTGTTATTGTGTTCAAATCACACAGCTATTTAACAGCTTTAATTATTGCCACACTGATATTTCCACTTTTAAATTAGATTTGCTCCAAAGCCACACTAATGCCATTCAAGCAAGACAATAGGTACAATGATTTTTCAAAGGATGAGAGAGTGTGTGCGAGTGTGAAGGAGAAAACGACGACTACAAAGACCACTCGTTTTTGAAACAAAGCTTACTGGGAAAATTGAAGTATTGTGATATTGTTTGTCACTATATTGAATCAGTCAATTGCTATTATTATTAAATGTCATTACAAGGCTTTGGCTTGATAAAGCCATTTTCATTTGAAACTGAAAATGATGACAAAAGTTAACAACAAAGAACGAACTGAGTGCCTGGTCCATATTCATTTCAGATTTTTTTTTTTTTTAGTTTATGATTTTGCATTTCTATTTTTAAATGTGTAGTGGTAACACTTTAGTATAGGGACCAATTCTCACTACTAAGTAGTTGCTTGCTAGCATGCCTGTTACTAAAGGGGTCATATGAAGAATATTATTTTGTGTAATGCAATGTTTTTGCGGTTTAAGGTCCAAAAAAATCACATTCTTTTACACATACCGTACATTATTGTTGCTCCTCTCTGCCCCGCCTTTCTGAAACACGTCGATTGACCCCTTTAACATATTGGCTGTTAGTATAGTACTAGTATGTTATTAGTACTTATAAAGCACATATTCTGCATAACCATATTCTACATCTCTAATCCTACCCAATACCTAAACTTAACAACTGTACCTTACTAACTATTAATAAGCAACAAATTAGGAGTTTATTGAGGGAAAAGTCATAGTTAATGGTTTGTTAATAGCGAGAATTGGACTTTAAAATAAAGTGTGACCATTTAAGTTTTGTTTATTTTAAATATGTAATTTATATATTTTTCACACATACACATGTTTTCAGGAGAAATATATTGAGAGACAGGAATATCATCTTGGCTATAGGAGTGATAGTTACTTATAGAGTAGTTTACTAAGCTGGACTACCAAATATTAAATCTAAAAAATAATATTGGCAAAAATATTGTCAGCTGTTTGTAGAATTTATTCATTTAAAAAAAAAAAAAATTATTTTTTTTTTAGTTTTGCAGAGTCTTAAATTGTTTTGCATCTTAATTTGTATTATAGTTATAGTTTGTTTTTAAGTTGATTTTAATGGAAATTATTTAATTATTTGGGAGGAGATACATTAAAAATCTACAATGCCTAAAGTGTTTTTGGCTGTAAGTATATACAGTACATATGCATATGTTTTCAATAAATGTTATATTTTATTTACTGACAAATATTGCAATAATAGCTGGAATATTATGTTATGTAAGGTAAAAGCAATACAATTTCTGATGTTACCAAGACTATCTCTATAAGTAATTCTTGAATCAAATCTATTCCAGACAGCTTTTTAACTAGCTAATAGGTTAAAAAAATAAATAATTTTGAAATGCGAAATTCATGTACAAGTTATAGCGCTCACACTGTCCTTGGACCAGAGCGCCATCTTTATTGAATGAGAAGAGCATCTGCTTAAAGTAGAACTGGCAGCAGAACTTCTCATCCCGTCTCAGTACTGTGAAGTTTTCAGACACATTTCAGATGGATTTTCGATGCATGTGTAGACCTCTTTTATTGTCTGGAGAGACTGAGCATGTCTCTGTTCTCTCATCAGGCCCTTCAGCGAGCGCTCTGTCCGGCAAGTAACTGATTTTGAGACGCTTGACGTGTTTTGAGCGCTTCGTCCAGAATGGGTCTTTCGGGGATATCTTTAGGCTGTGTTCTGTCTTGTTCTTTCACAAGACAGCATCTCACGCATCTACACTTCCACTGCGAAACAGCTTTGACAAAGCCATTTAGATGTTCAATTAGCCAACTTCTCTAATACGACACCACTCAACTCCCTCAGTGCTGCCATGTGGGAGTACGGGCGAAATGTCAGTGCCAGTCAAGCTACTTCTTGCCGGTTTATCATGCATAGTCTTTGTCTGAGGTTGTTTTACCTTTCTGTGCAGTTTTGTTTTTCCAACCTTCTGCAGCATTCTTTTTTTTTTTTTTCCTCTTCTCTTGTCTCTCTGCATCTGTCCTCCACAAACCCTCATCTCTGCTAATTCTGTTGTATCGCTGTCAGTATGGATGGAAAAATAAGCCTAAGCTTGGATATTACAGATCCATCGGTCAGGGGCTTTTAACCAAGGAAATATCCAGTGTCCGCAGATCTAGAGCATGCCATTTGGCTCCATTTTTCATAAATACACCAGATCATAGAAATTCCTCTGGGACAGTACTTTAGCCGATAAGCTATCAATGGTCACCTCAGGATACCGCGATCTCAAGCAGCTTTGACTTTCATTGGTTTGAGAGGTTAATTTGGGATGCAAGTTAAAATCCCTCTTAAGGCATTTGCTTGATATTTTTTTTTTTTTTTCTAAAACTTACCAATCCACTACTGCTCTTATACCATCTTAGGACAACCTCCAGTGTCATACGAATTTAAAATCATTCATGAGACTTGACTATATACACAGTGTAGTTTAGGTTTCTGTTAAATTCGTTGTTTTAAACCAATACGCACATTCAAAGAAAGGTCAATTTCATCATGGGTAACACTTATTTATTCATGTTGTTAACTCTACTGATTTATAGTATTAATAAACCATTGTATTGTCCAGGCGACACATTAGCTGCTATTTGGAAGTGCTATTTTGGTATTATTTATGTACAGTAGTACTGTAGATTTTATTAATATTTTGAATTGGCTGTATTTTTTATATTTTCAGTTTTGTTATTTTATTCATTTTTAGGTTTATGTATTTTTAAATATTTTTTTAAATTTCAGTTTTATTTTTAGTAATTTTGGTATTTCTTTAAGTTACTAAGGCAACATTTCTCATTTTCATTGAAGTTTTTTATTTTATATTTTTGCAGCTTTATTTCAGTTATCAAAAACAATAATTCATTGTTTTAGTTTACAATAACAACACTGGTATTTGGTCATTTTGACATTGACATCAATTCATAACCATTATGGCTTGGCATCTCTTCCATGCATTTTTTTTAAGCAGCTGTGATGAGATAACTTGTACCTCATTGCTTGCCAGCAACTTAGTTTCTATTCCTGAATTCTGTTCTGTTCTGTTTTTTATTTATTTATTTGGTCCCACTTTATATTAGGTGGCCTTAACTACTATGTACTTACATTTAAATTAATAATTTGGTACAATACACTTCTTGTGTACATTACATGTTTTTGCATTGTACTTATATTTTTAAAAATACCTATATGTAATTACATCTGTAATTAATTACTGTAATTACATTTATAATTACACTGTTGACCGACCCTTTACACCTTAACTCACCCTTAAACCTACCCATACCACCAAACCTGTCCCTAACCTACCCGTATCCCACCTCAATAGCAGCAATAGTGTTTTGCAATAAAGTATGTACACAATAAGTACATTGTACTTATTTTTTGATGTAAGTACATAGTAGTTAAGGCCACCTAATATAAAGTGTGACCATTTATTTTGTAATTCATTTTGGGTAAATATTGTAAGCTATTTAAACTTTATGCCATGGTCTGTCTGAATACTCGATTCTGATTGGCTGGCAGGTGTTGATTAAATTTGTTTAACTGCACAGGTAGTTTCAGGTCAGTTTAATCACGTTCTATATTAATGCGCTTCCTATAAACATTGGTAACCATAGTAACATACAGTTACAGTTGAATAGTAATACAGACGAAAATAACAGTCATGTTTATCTTTAATATGTAAGCTAGCCGTTGATTATCCCTTACATATTATCCTGAAGTCTTGATTGGCTTGATTGGGAGATGTATTTGATTAGAGTTGCTATTAGTCATTGAAAACAAAGCTCTGTCGTATCTTTCTACACCTGGTAGTTACAATAGTTTTATACCTCTGAATTCCCTCCACTAAAAACTCTCTAAAAGTTGGTGTTTAATGGTGGCTCGTCGAGCATCCTTGTGCTTGACAGGTCAAAAGCCCCACTCGTTCCCTGGAGCGTTTTCCACACATCCTCTCTTCCATCCAGAGCTGGATAATTAAAAACACTGATATCTAAGTAGCATTAGCAGACACAGAGCTCTACTCCACTCTCTAATAGAAACTTTAAGTGCAGTGATGGAGTGCTGGTCAGGTGATTGTGCTGTCTATAATTGTCCGATTATTAATAATGGTGGTAATTAAGTGAAATGCTGGTTAAGGTTTTGGTGTAATTAAAATGGTTGTCACATTGTGTGTGAGTGTTTCAGAGTGTGTGACCTGTGTTTGAGAGAATGATGGCATCTTCAGCATGATGATGGGTGTTTTTGCTCAAAGGTCTGAATCAATGGCGAGTTTTTGTTTACTGTAACTTTGTGAAGCATTAGACTCACAAACCTAATTTCCTTTTTCTTTGTTGGATTGTTTAATTTTTTTTTAAACCGTTATCCAACATTAAACCAATTTAGCTAGCATGAAACACAGTTTTAAGTGTCTCGAATATTTGCCAGAAGTCTTGACCTTCTGGACTGTATCTGACAGTTTATTTTATTTTATTTTTTGCTAGAGGTTTACAAAGATGTATTAAAAAAAAAAAAAAAAAAATACATTTTAATTTTTGCTTTATTTTTGTAAGATTTTCAGGACTCTTCATAGAAACTTGATCTGATTTGACAGAGATGACAGAAAATTACATAAGCAGGTCATTAGTTTATATTTTCTAGCATTTTATTGACTATATAAGGCTAAAATCCTGATAGAGAGAGAATTTATCAATTTATTGTTTAGTGTCCATGTGTTGTGTAGAATAAATAAATAAGAAATCTGTCATCTATCTGTCTTTGCAGTCTCCAGATTTTCTTAATCATCTGACCTAGATGTTCTTTTTGGGTATGGGCTGTGTAGTGGTGTGTGTGTGTGTGTGTGTGATTTGCTCTCCTATATAGGAAGATTGGAGGAGTGGGGGTGCTCATCATCCTGGATTTACTTAAGGGAAGATTTGCCCCACAGGGCTTTATGCATCAGGCCCAGGGGCTGCTCCTACATTTATAGCAACACAAAAAAAGACTAGGACTGTGTAGCGGTTCAATTTTGGTCTTATTTGCTAAGCAGATTAGGCTTGAGGAAGGCTGGAGTGATTTTGAACTTGGCCTGGAGGCTGATTTGCTGCAGAGTAATTCTGTTTGGATGCTGCTGGTGCAATATCCTCCAAAGAGGAGAGACAATGTGAATTTAGAAATCTGTGTGTGTGTGTGTGTGTGTGTGAGTGCGCTCGTCTGTGTGTAAAGATTCTCATTTACTGTAGGTGCACCAGAGCATCATGATTCAGTGCTTTATATGAGAAATAATAATGTTGTACAACTAGATCTATATTCTGTCTGTACCACCCTCAAAAGTGTTGTATTTTGTGTATTTTTTTATTTTTGGTTTGTTTTTTGTCTCTGTTCTTTGTTTTATTTTTTGCTTTTGTTTTGGTTTTGTTGTTCAAGTTTCGATTTTGTTTGGTTTTGGTTTCAGTTTTGTTTTTTGTTTTTTTGTTTTTTTGTTTTTTTTTTGTTTGGTGTTTTGTTTGGTTTGGTTTTGAGATGACCTGGGCATAACTTGACCAGTTAGTGCATTTTATACTTTGCATTTGAATATGCCCTTTCTCATGATTGTTCATGCCCACTGGGTCCTCTGATCGTATTAGTGCATTGTTTGTGATTTGCACCAATTTAATTTGTTGAAATCTCATACATTTTCTTTTTTTACCTGTGTGCAGACTCCTGGTCTAAGGGCACGACCAACCCGTCTGCAGTGGTTTGCAGAGAAATGTATTACAGCCCAACAGGTCAGTGTCTCTGCCATTTTGTCTGGAAAAAGTGATTTGCTATAGATCAATAGTGAGTATCACTGTTTGAATCTCTCTTTCCCCAGATGGAGCCCCTTGAGAACATGGTGGACACGACTGTCAAGCTGTTCGAGTGCGACAGAGATGACATGTACCACTATTTGTTACGCCTCTGCAGTAAGTCTCATGTGTTGGAGATTGCAAACAGTGGAAGAGCGGAACAACTTTGCACTGACTTTGTTTGGGTTTTTTTTCTTATCAGAGGAGACCAATGACTGGCGAAAAGCTGAGGCAACCTGGATGAAAATCCAAGAGGAAAATTTGGCTCCAAGAGAGAGGACCCTGCGTTTGCTTGCTGATATCCTTAAAAACAATGACAAGGAGGTGCCTTTCGAGGTGCCTGAGGTAAAAGAACCTATTCAATCTCCAATATAAAATCTGTTCCGAAAACAAAGGCAGTTGAAAACCATTGCCCTTCAGTATTTGGACATTTTTCTTTAGTCAGATACATTTAGTCCTTATTGTCCTGCTTTTTATAATCTCTGTAGCAGGTGGAAACCATGAATTAATTAAACTTGAATTAATATCCAGAATTTAAGGAAGCATTATGGTGTAATGATGTGGCTGTTTTATGTGTAGGTATGGTTTGAGGAGGTCAAAGGTCAGCCTGAGATGTTTTTGGAGCAAGAGATTAAATCTAGCCCCGTGGTTCAGGCTGCCCCTCGTAAAAGGGTTGCTGCTTTACCCACTAAAGAGGCCACAGTTGATGACTACAGACTTAAAATCGTGTCTCTTTGCAAGAAGGGCGAAGCTCAAGGTTAGTTCTCTATGTAACTTCCCTTAAATCACTATGTAAGCCATAGAGTTGTCAGAATGGATTTCCCAGGAAATGGCATACTTACGCTATTCAACTTGTAACTTGTAGTTTTATTTTTCAGCCACTAGACAGCAAAAAGTTCTACCTGGTCTCATGGCATAAACGTACCTGGGTGCACTTTTTAGCGAGACGTGAAATACATACCAACAAGAACATATCACTGCAGTGTCCAAAAGAAATGAACACTAAAAATGACAAAACGGTTCAAATCTGCATATAAGGAAGTTCAAATAGCATGGTTGCATCAACAAATGCGTTTTTATATCAGTTTTGCATTTGTCAACACTATCCGGTATGTTTAGGGTTGGGTTTGGTGTAGGGCATATTTCTAACACGATAGAGCATTAATTTTTAGCCACTGTCCCCGGATATTTGAATTCTGAACCGCTGCAATAAAAACACAGCAATGCATACCTATATCAACGTAATAAAAATGTGCCAGGGTTTACGTATTGAACCCGTGTTTTAGCGCCACTCAATGGACATTTCGGTAACACTTTACAATAAGGTTCATTAGTTAACATTAGTTAACAACATTAGTAAACATGACCTAACAATGAACAATACTTCTACAGCATTTATTAATCTTAGTTAATGTTAATCTCAGCATTTACTAATGCATTATTAAAATCACAAGTTGTGTTTGTTAACATTAGTTAATGCACTGTGAACTAACATGAACTAACAATGAACAACTGTATTTTCATTAACTAACATTAACAAAGATTAATAAACAGTGTAATAAATGCATTGTTCATTGTTTGTTCATGTTAGTTAATACATTAACTAATGTTAACAAATGACACCTTATTGTAAAGTGTTACCGACATTTCTCTATGAAACTGCGGCGAAACGTGCAGTAAGGTCTCGCTAAAAAGTGCACCCAGGTACGTTTATGCCATGAGACCAGGTTGAAAAAGTTACATAGTCACATACATACATGCATACATACATACATACATACATACATACATACATACATACATACATACATACATACATACATACATTACATACATTACATTACATTACATTAAATTAAATATAAAATAAGAATGAAATAAATTGTAAAATAATATAAAAATCTAAATAAAACATACTATATATTTATATTTTGTGTATATAATAGTTAATATATTGATATAATATATTTATAGCTTTAAAATTGCTTTATAGTAAACGTTAGTGTGACTGTCTCGAGATTAATTTTCAGGATGGTTAAAGGATGGTCATATGCAGTATTATCTGTAGTGGTCTGAGTAGATTACGTGTAGTTTTTACCCCTGTTGTTTCTGATTCTCAGAGGCCTATGACTTCCTGAAGAAAGCAGATGGCATGGGCATGGTCTTCAGCCCTGCTCCCTATGATACCCTCATCAAAGCCCTCCTAGCCAGAGGCAACATTGAGGATGCCATGGCTGTCAAAAACATGTGAGTCTGTCTGTGGGGGTCTCACCAACTAATATGTCTACATTTGTATTACAGGTTGCTAAATTACAGGTTTTAAGGTCATGGCCGTTGTACCCGATTTTACAGCATCAGAAAATCTTCTTGAATTGAAACGGATGAATGCTGATAAGCTCCTTCTAGCTGAACACAACACGCATACATGTCTTATGGTTTAAGCCCTTTCAGAGTTACTAGATAATCTCTGAGTTCTCAGAAGAGCTTGACAAGATGCAAAAATGACAGTCCTTTGCCGATTAGTAATAGATCTTTTGTGTTTGTGCTGATCTTTGATCTATCCATAAAGCTCAGATGTTTCACTAGGTCGCATTATATGTCTGATGATATATCCTTATGAAAGAAAGCTATCGCCACTATAATCTTGTGCATGCTTTCAGGAAGCATTCAGAAATGTCTATATACCAGGCTATCACGCAATAGCCATTGCGGTGGGTGTTAACTGACCCTATTCATGGACTTCTAGTGAATGCATACAACATGATCTCCCACTGTATTACACTGTAGTTTTTTTGTTGCAAAGGTACTTTAAACCAAGTTTTTAGAAGCTGTATATATCATGCATATAAAAATGCAACGAGAAAGAAAATATATTATATTCATTGTTATTAACATCATGAAGTGTATTAAACATTACATTACATTAAGGTTTCCTAAACTGGGGCACTGAATGGCAATACAGAAACCAACAGTACTATCCTTTACTGTTAATTATTATGGCCAGTATATTGAAAACCATGTGTAGTATGTTTATTGCATATTAGGTGTGTGTGTGTGTGTGGGTTGGTATTTGTGGTTTACGGGGACACAGATTTGCTTAATGGCATGGGTATGACAGAGGTATTACAATTTGAAGGTGGTTTATGAGGACACTGCCTATGTCCCCGTAATTCAAAAGGCTTAAAAACATACTAAATGGTGTTTTTTTTTGAAAATCTAAAAATGCACAAAGTTTCCTGTAAGGGGTAGGGTTAGGTGTAGGGAAATAGCATATACAGTTTGTACGGTATAAAAACCCTTACGCCTATGGAGAGTCCCTGTAAACCACAAATACCAACGTGTGTGTGTGTGTACGTGTGTGTGTGTGTGTGTGTGTGTGTGTGTGGTGGACTTCATGCAGATGTTTGGCAGGACGTTGGTCTTGACCAGCGGGGTGCTTTAAGGACAGATTAAGGGGATTGAGAATCGAAGAGAGAAGCGAGGGATGGGATTGTCCAGCACTTAAAGGACTAGACGAGAGTCAGGAGAAGGACACAAGGATTTTCTTGGGAATGATAAAAGTAACTCTGACTCTGGTCTCTGGGCCAATCTGCCGTGTGAGCGGCTGTTGGCCGGTCGCCGTTGAGATAAGGAGCGGCGGTTGATGCTCAATTTGACGGCTGGATTAATCTGGCCAGTGAGGGTAATAAAAAAAAAAAAAAGGAAGACTTTGATTGAGGTTTAAGTGATGAATGAGGGGAAAACGGATGTGGAGAGTGGATCCAGATTTGTTGGATTTGTTCAGTCTCGCACACATGTATGCGCACAAATTTAAGATGACCAGTGAAAAAAAGGCTCTCTGCATCAATACACATACACAACATCATGTATTATTCAGAAAAACTGCTGATCCCACAACACAAAACTACAGATGTGTTCAACCAATACCCATCTTCCTTTTGTCTTCTCAGTGCCACTGGTCATATTCCTGAATTCAGTTTAAGTGACCGTGCCAACAACCTTCTCATCATCTCTCAGGTGAAGAGATGCCAGATAAAAGGCGAGTACAAAAGTTTGATTTGTTCTCCCAGTTACTGTTGAATACTGGGAAACGCCATAATTTCTTCCAAGGCTTTGTTTTATTAAACCTGACCACATGATCTCTCTCACAGATGCCATGGGGACTCTTAGGGGCATGGTACAGGCTGACCAGGTGCCCACTCAGCTCGCCCTCACTCGACTGGTCCAGGGTCTCGCAAGTGAAGGAAAGACACAGGACATCCAGGAAGTGGAGACCTTGGTGAAGACTTTAGGCTCCATCAAGCTGTCCAGCATGTTATTTGTCAACAATATTGCTCTCGCTCATATTAAAAAGTAAGGTTTTTTTTTTTTTTTCTGGTTAAGCAAGATTTGCTGTTATCGCTTATGAACTCCTTACTAAACAAAACTGCAAATCCTATAGATTTACTCTGCTGTTCAAAGGTTTGGGGTCGGTAAGATTGTTTTAATGTTTTTTGTATTCTCTCATGCCGCATTGATTTGATTAAAAAAACAGTAATACTGTGAAATATTCCATTTCAAAATAAAATTTTTCTATTTGAATATTTTGTAAAATGTAATTTATTCCACTGATGGCAAAGTGAAATTTTTAGCATTTTTTTAGCCATTACTATTAGTCTTCAGTGTGACATGATCCTTCAGAAATTATTCTCATATGCATATTTGGTGCTCAAGAAATATCTAATATTATCAATGTTGAAAACAGTTATGATGTGTAATATTTTTGCACAAACTATGATTCTTTGTTGAATAGAAAGTTCAAAAGAACAGCATAATTGTTTTTTTTTTAAGTATTAATTTCTTTAATTTCAAAAGAAAAAAAAAACTGACCCCAAACCTAAGAACGGTAGTGTATTATGCAGCCATAGAAAATCCAGAAAGTTTTTAAACTCTCTGGAAATCTTGAAACATGAAAATGGAGACGTATCTTATTTCATTTATAATTAATGAGAAATCTCATTTATGTTATAATAAATAAAATGTCTCATTTAATTTATAATAAATGAGTTATTTAATTTATAATACATTAAATATAATTTAATTTATAATAATAATAATCTCAATCTATTCTAAACAATTTTTCTGTTAAAAAATGTCTTTTTTAATCCTGTAATTATGAACAATTGAAAAGGTCAACTGAAAAATCATGGCAGTTCATTCATTGGTCAAAAGGCGTAGGAACAACATACATTGGGACATGAACCATCTGTAATAACTAGAATATCAATAGACACTAGTGGAAGCAACCACCTAGAACACCCTAACATTATGGCATCAATGCAATGCACAAAAGTCTATTGTGTAGCTACAAGACTCAAAAGATCTCATTGGCTCAGCTACTAGAGCTGCTCACAATACTTGAGATGAGCAGTCGTTCAGATGTTTTTGAAGTGGATGCACAGTTAAATTAAATGCAGCTAAAATTGGCACCACATACCTGGCAGCTGGAGGGAAGCAGATGACACCGAGGTTAAGACTGTGATTGACTATGACAAAGACTTGATTATAGATGTATTATCTCAGAAACTCTGAACCACATGCTCAGTGTTTCTAACAAAGGGAGCACTAGCAGACTGTCTGGCGGGTGAGATTAGATTCCACCCGCACAAACTTTTCTTGGTTATTTTTGTGAAAACAAATTCATGAAAAGAACAATGAAGCACCCTTGTTTCTGTAAATAACACAAAATGTGCCCTTTCTGTGGTTTGACCTTGACTAAAAATTGGTGTCATCGAAGGTTTGTTGTTGCTGCAAAGGACCGTCCGCTCATATGGCCTTTACTCACACCTCAATTTCATCTTCTGTTCTTTCATCTTACCTTTTCTCCATCCCCTTCACCCCTCTCCACCCATTATTATTAAAGGCTCAAATCTGCTGTGATGGCTATGACTATGTAGTCTGAATAATTCACAATGGGCCGCACTAATGTGGTGGCCGGTTTCCGGAGCCCCGTCTAGCCTCTTAACCAGTCAGTTTGGCTCAGCCGCACACAGCACACGTGTCACTGTTGCTTAGGTCCGCCCGGGGGTCAGAGTTCACCCCAACAGGACGAAGCCACGCAAACGGCAAGCCGCCCAATCAGCCGTGAGGAACGCTGCTCTTCCGCTGTCCTACACTGTCTTAAGACTTTGGGAATGGCGAGGAATGACAATCTGTGGCTGGGCCGAGAATATTAATGTGGCCGATGAAAGTTTTATGCACTTACTGTTCTGTAAATGAAGGTCGGGGATGGAAGGGATGCAGAAATGGAATGGAAATTTTCACATGGCTTGCTTTTTTCTGACTGCCTTTCTTTAGTTATGCACTTTGAACCAAAGTTATCTTTTTGGATGCAAAAAGGGCTGCCTATGAATCTATATTTTAGTCTCTAAATATGGCTTTGGTCCCTCCTTCAGTATAACTCTAAACAAACATTGGGTTTTGGGGGGTTTTTTTACCCATTGCTTTATTTTGTAAACCAGGTGAAAATTCTTAGACTGATCACTTGGAAAATTGTCATGCCAGCCATGAGAATTATTAATCATTCATGTTCGTAGCACAAATGTGTTGTATGTGTTGAATTCTTGAGGCATGGGCTTTCATAACAGATTTAGATTTTTTTCAAAGGCATGTCTTATGTTTATATTGGATCCCTAACAAAGTGAGTGGAGTGTTTCTGGCTCTATAAAGGGATTTGTTCAAGTCACTAACACCAAGTATGAATTCTCTTTTCTCTTTTGCAGTGAGGACATTGACAGTGCGGTGGAGCTGTTGGAGACCTTTTACATCCAGAACACAGAGAATCAGAAATTCAGTATTTCTTTTGTCTTCCGCAAAGTTCTAGATGCCGACAACGATGCTGTACTAGATAAATGTAAGACCCATACACCACCTCTTCATCAGTATCAGTGGTTCTCAACCAGAGATGCCCAGCAATCTTCCAACACCTCCAAAAAAAAAAATAATTCTGCAAATATTGTGCTTTTAGGGGGACAACAACACTTGAGCAGTCTCAAAGGGTCATTTTTGTTCTTTATTTACCCCTAGGAAAGTTCATGGTAGTAGCATGCACTTTTTTAGGGATCAATACAAAGATGCCCCCCTTTGCACCAGTGGCTGTTTTTTCTGACAGAGAAAGGGGCTGCAAGATGATAGTAAAATATTTAAGAAATTACTTAAAATAAGTCATGTTAAAGTAAGCTGACATTTATTTCGATCTGTCCCATAAGCAGCAGTTGTTTTGAAGAACATAGTTAGTTCTTTATTTTAATATTATTTCAAATACAGTTGGTTAGTTATTTTAGTGTTAACACTCCTAGTTTAAGTCATCATGAAATGGAAGTTATGAGCAACTTTTTCCCCCTGTTCTGACATAGAGTAAAACGGCTATTGAATGAGAGTAAAAACGCAATAGCTACCTGTTTTTGTCCATCCATTTGATTGAATCGCAGAACGTGAGCATTGCAAACAAAATTATTTCATGTAAGTCAAGGGAATGGTGGCACATTAATGTTTTTGATTAAAAGATTACAAGGGGTTATATTTAAAAACCAATACTACACAGGAATAGTACTTGCATGACAGAGGAGTCTTCAAATGGCCTTCTTGAAGTCGAAAAGGTTGAGAGCCACTGATACACAGCTGTGTTCTGTGAGTATGTCTGAACGGACTTCTAGCCCTTGTTTGTGAGTTTCTGGATTGGAGAAACATTACAGCACCCACTGATGTGTTGTAACATAGTAATCACCGTCGAAGCATGTGATTGATTGACATCTCTCTCTACGTCCAGTGAGTGCCATGGCGGAAAGGCTCTGCAATCACTTTGCCTCCTACAGAGCCGCTACAGACCTCTTCCTGATTTACTTGGACATGGGCAGGACAGAAGAGGCCAAGTTCCTCCTGCAGGTACCGTCTCTCACAAACCAAGATATGCATGAGGACTCAGTGACCTTGCTAAATTGCTGAATCTAATTTGAGTTGGTATTGGAAATAGCTGACCCTGTCGCTAACTACAATTCCATCTCAAGTGATCGCTGCTCGTTCTGACCTCTCCCTGTCTCATATTTTAATCATTCAGTCGTTTTTGCATGCTTAGATACTCTTGTTCAAGTAAGATCTTTCCTCTCCCTCTTTCAAAAAGCACTTTAGAGAGTTGAGGAACAAATTTGCTGCATTAAGGTACCACTGAACCCAGGAGTGAGTAAAATCCTTTGAGATTTCGAAATAACAGGAAGCTTTGCTTCTCAGCGTCCCCGAGATGGAATGCTAAATATCAAAAGATGATTTTACAGAAAGTCTCAGATCAGCATATTGGGTTTGGTCTTGTTCGCTGTGTTGTAGGTGTCGTGAATCGCATCTGAGAGTAACTCTCAGGAGTGAAGCTGCTGAGCTGCGGTTTTAATTGCTTTGATTGTCGTGAAGGCACTCTGCCCACCTCAGCCTCCGTTCATTTTAATATAGCAGCCAGTTAAAAGCCTCCCAGACCCCTCAGCTTTTAAATTAGCAGATGCAAGAGAAACGCATAGCTTTCACGACTGGCTTGTAATGTGACCTCGTTGGCGCTGAACCCAGAGAAAGCACAGGGCAGTCCAGCGATTTCAAAACACACAAGACCGGATGATGTTTTCCTTCAGAAGAGATTCAGACTTTTTTTACAGCAGCATTTTCCAGGTTAATTACAAATTAAGGTACATTTTGTTAGAGGAAAGCACCTGCAATGGAGACAATAAACAGGAATGTTTGAAAGATTAAGAAAATATACACCAACCACAAGACTTCCTTCATCTTTGCAGCAGAAATTAAGATAATTTAAATGAAACCAGAGAGATTTCTGTCTCTTCCATTGAAATTCCATGTTACCAAAACTTTCACACTTCAAAAAGTTCATAAAGACATCTCAAAAGTAATCCATATGAATTTAGTCTTCTGAAAAGACATGATCGGATTATATGATGAGTAGGCTTTTATTTACAGTACATATAAACATTGGTCTATGCACATAGTTGAAAATGGTAAATGGAAGCTCAAATGTGCTTGCTTGGCATGCGAGAACCGTATGACCGTATTTGTTCTTGTGTGACAAAGTATGGTTAAGCTGCTGTTTACCATATTTTGAAAAAGAATTACTCTTACAATGCCTTTATGAACTTTTTGAAGCTTAAACGTTTTGGTTACATTGACTTGCAATGGAGAGAGTCTCTCAGGTTCTCAAGCCTTAATTAAAAATATCTTCATTTGTATTTCAAAGACGGACAAAAGTCTTAAGGGTTTGAGTGAATAAACGATGGCAGAATTTTAATTTTGGGTGAAATATATCTTTACACTTTGTGTTAACATGAAACTAGTTTAAACTATGTAATTCCATTTTCAGTAAAGTTAATATAAAGATGGTAAACCAAGAAAGAAATTGAGAGACTTTTTATTTCGAGAAAAGTCTAAACACAGAAATTGTCAGAAGCTCTAGAACAGACCATGGTCATGAAAAACCTAGAAAGTATAATTGAAATGATAAATAATAGTAATTTCTGTATTGTAATTAAATGTTTTAGCAGGCAATACTGTTTTGAAGCTTTTAAAGTTCATGATCCTGTTTACCTGCATTTGAAGCATTTTACTGTAACATTTTACTGTAACATACTGTAACGTTTTTTTAAATTGCTATTATGCCGCAAATGCTGTCGATGTAACTTGTATTGCAAGAAAAAAGTTTAGTCTATGCTTGCTTTAAAGGTGCCCATAATATTCCTATAAAAGTCTGATTTCTTCATACCTGCTAATATCTTATTTTTGACACAGGCTGTTGAATCTTCTCAAGACCTACAGTTTCTGTACGGCACAGTTTACCCTTCCAGAATTCACTGCGCCTTCGTTTAACTTGTGTTATATTGTCCTGATTGTGAAAGAGTGTGAAAATTGCACACTGGCGCTTGAAAGCTCAGGAGCACGCCGATGCAATTCAAAGCCTTTATACAGCTAAGTGTAGATAATTGTACTTTAAATTGGGCGGACACTGTACATTTTAATTTTCATAAAGAAATAAGTGGTTATTTGCCTGACTCCCTTATTAGCTGTATAATTAACCCTCAACTATAGAGCGCTGCACTGAGTGCTAAAGGATGTAATGGAAGATGGATACATTCAAAAACACGCTTCCATCATGCTGTTACACACACCTTCATATGCTCCCCTTTGCCGCCTTTTAACTGCCTGCTGTGTGGATACAGGAAATACAAATAATTGTTTTTATAGCAAGGGGTTATGTTTTGCTCAAGGGCAGATACTGTGCGTGCATGTGAACACACACACACACACATACACACACACACACACACGGTAAATGTCTCTTGTGCTTCTTTGATTGCTTTAGCGCTGTGCGGGTGTCAATGAGCAGAAGGACACAATGTTCACATACATGTTGCGAGCGGCTCAGCGGCCGGGACAGGTAAACAAACCCAGTTTGTTCTAGTCTTCATGCTCTGAACTTTAAGTGTATGTACATAGCTTTTATGCAATATAGTTACACAGTATGTGAATAAAGACACTCTATTTTCATTCCTGTACAGGCTGCCAAAATCAAGGCTCTGTCTGAGCTGATTCCTGACTTCACAGAGAAGGAGAATATCTATTCACATTTGGTGAAATGCTATGGTAAGACCACTGTTTCCATCAACACTGCTAGATAAACACTAACATTTAAAAGTTTGGGCTCAGTAAGATTTATTATTTATGTATTATCATTAATTTTTCTATTAATAATAAATTACATTTTGAAACAGTTATTTAAAAGTGTAATAATATTTCACAATATTACTGTTTTACTATATTGTTGATCAAGAGTCTTTCAAAAAAACATTAAAAATCTTACCAACCCCAAACCTTTGAACGGTAGTGTGTGTGTATATAAACAGTTATTAAGGTGCTATTGTGTTACTCTGTACTCGTCTGGAGCAGCACCTGTTGTTATGCTTCTGTCATTGAATATGTGTTTCATTATTGCATGATCACTGTTAAAAGCTACATGATTCATCTGGTGGACAATGGCCTTAAGACTCCATTCATCTGGCTGGCCTGTTCGAGTCACCCGCTGTTTAGGCACACAGCAAAACTAGTCAGTTAATAGTCTGTCAGTTAAAAATTCAACAAGCAGAACGCATTGACTGACTCACAGGAGGCACGTTTGCTTATACAAACACATGTTTTCTAATGAGGGCTACTTTAGCCAGCGTACCGTGAGAACTTTAACACGTTTCAGTACTTGGAGACCTCTACAGCATTATTATTTCATGAGGCCTGATATGTGCAGAATGAAATATTGCATGTTTTCTCCCTCACTCTCAACAGGTTTAGACAAGGACTTCAGTTCAGCGAAGGCTCTGTATGAGCGCATGCAGGCTGAGGGGGTGAAGGCTGATGACTTGACTCTCAAGAGACTGGCGCTGCTATACAAGGAAGCTGGAGAAACTGTTCCCTTTGAAGAGCCTCCGGTAATAATCAGTATTCATTAACTTTTAATGCATATTGAATATTCACTTCTGAGTTTTTTTTTTGGTTTTTTTTCTTAAATAAAAAAAGATATTTTTTTTCCCCTCTTAAATAAGAGGAATCATTTAAACCAAAGTAGATGTTGCAACGTAGATTGAAATGTTTGTTTTTTTTAACTACAGTGTAGGAAAAATGTAGTCAAAAATAATTAAAAAATGTGGTAGTTAAGAATTATTTTCTATTGAATGAACACAAGATTGTATATGTAATACCAAAAATATTTATTATTTATACAGTGTAATTAAGCACAGTATTTACCTACATATTTTTGCTTAAAATTGCCACAGAGACTTTGTTGAACGTTTTTGAATGATTATGCAGGCAAATTGTTCATTTAGAGTTTTGAATCGGTTCAATTCAATGAACACTTTGATCTTACTCACTGAACTTGAACTTGAAGCTGTATATAATTCGGAATGCATTAAAAAACATCTGTCTCAACACTTTCAAGTGAAAAGCTGGAAAGTGTAGAAGGAAACTTTATGGCCAAATTCTTTGTGATATTTGTGATTTCATGTCTAGCAAAATCATCACAAATATAGTGTATATTGTTTAGCCCTTCTTACAAATGTTTGGGATCAGTAATTAATATTATTTTTTAAATAAATGAATATTTTTATTCAGCAAGGATATATTAAATTGAATAAAAGTGATTAGTAAAGACATGTTACAAAAGGTTCTGTTTAAAATAAATGCTGTTCTTTTAAACTTTCTTCAGAAATCCAAATAATCCTGAATAAAAAACAATGTTATTTTAATATTGTATTTTAATAATATTTTACAATAGTACAGTTTTGACTATTTTTGATTAAATAAATGCAGCCTTGATGAGCATAAGAGACTTTTTTTGAAAACTTACTGTTCAGAAGTATAGGGTTGGTACAATGTAAGTATTATGCAACAAATTGCCCACTTCAAATCATGAGCATCTTCATGAACTGCAAATGCTGTGTACACACTGTGTGGGCAGTGATTGGATGTCAAGCTGCTTTATTTAATAACCATTTTTGAAGCTGGTCAAGCACTAGCTGATTAGAGTCCAGTTTCATGTCATATTGCTCACCTGAAATGCCCCTACTTTTACAGTACCTTAAGAGTCCACCTCACGCTCTTCGTGTATTATTTACCATCTGTCAGAACCGTGCTCCGGTGTTTTCCACCAGCGTTAGAGGAGCCTGCCAGCCATCTACAAACCCTTCCCCCTCACGCACCGCTAAGCTCTCAGTGCACCTTTTAAGTTCTCACAAAGCAATCTCAGGTAGCACTCCCTCCCGCTCCATTCAACTCCACTTCTTCCTCCGGTCCCACGGCCGCCGCTAATACCACAGTACAAAGAGTCTCCGGAGAGAGGCGATAAGGAGAGATTTGAGGTCCCGCTCACATCTGGCCTCATTTCTCGTACACAGCAGCTGTTATTTATCGACTTTAATTACCCCATTAATAAGGGAATATACATTGTTGGAGAAATGGTAATCTTCTAAAAGCACTCACCTTCCAAAAATAGAGAGCGAGTGCTGTTTACAGGCGCCTGTGCTTAATTACGGGAGGGGGAATGAGTAAATATGTTATTTGTGAATTAATACGGTTTGTAAGATGAAACGAGAGCGTAAGATTTGTTTGGACCGTGTGGTGGTTATTAGTTTGCCCCAGAGGGCGGGAAACGCACAGCTACACGCAGCACCCACTGAAAAACAACACAACATGCACTCAAAGTACAATTATATTGGACAATTTTGTCTAGTTTAGCCTTTTACTGACTAAAAATATCTAAAAATGCTGTGTTTTTGTCCTGCAGGAGTCTTTTCGTTTCTACGCAGACAAACTGAAGAAGGAGCACTCCGATTCCATGGAGCTGGCCGACAACTAAAAAAAAAAAGTCTTTCGTCATTTTTTTTTTCTTTCTTTTTTTACATTCAACAGATGTGCACAGCTTGTGTGTTATACTGTGATTGTTTGTTTTTTGCCCTTCATAATGTTGTCATGAAATGGTTAATGTGTACATAGATATTTATGCAAATAAATGTAAACCCAAAACTTTAGTGGCTTTTTCATAAGTTTCTTTTTTTCATCTTTTTTGTTTGTTCCTGAAGTGTTTGTCGCAGAAGAGATGTTTTATCAAAATTCAAGTTTTGAACTCTGAAAATGCAAATATGTTCATAGAAGATGCATTATATTACACATGGGTGATTTGCGAAATGCTCCTATTATGCTTCGTTATGTAGTAATAGATACTATATAATAAACATCTCATTGGAGCAATGATGGAAGCTGTCATGCATCCTGTTGTTTTTTCTGGATTTAACACAAGTGCAAAAACGTACATTATCTAGCTTTTAAAACACAAATTCCTTTTTGGTGTGACTTACAAAACCTTTCAAAAAAAAAGTTTTTTTTGAAAGTGTATACCTGTGTACTTTTGATGTAGCCATATTGGCACAAACTTTAAGCAGTAAAATCTTCTACATGTTTAAATAAATAAACATTTAGACTGCAACAAAGAGAAGCTGTTTATGGATATTTACCAAAGCAGAGCTATAATCTCTTGCAAAATTGAACAGTACATTGCTGCCATCCAGTGGCTATCAGCTGAAGTCTTAAGAGATCTCTGCATGACTGCTGGAGCACCAGCTCTTCTTTTCTGGTGTCTTTACTAGTGTGGGTTTGACCTCCGACCTGTCTCATGGCAGTATTTTTAATAAAAAAATTCAGGATGCTTTAAAAATAGAAAGTTCAAAAGAGCAGCACTGATTTGAACATTTATTAACAACGGCAGCATTTATTATTCTATAAGGTTATGTAACATTGCTGCATGTTTGAGTGTTTTTTTTTCAGTGCAGCTCATACTCTTGCAGTTGGCTGTCTCAAAGGGAGGTGGACGGCTGTTTTCTCCTCTGTCGGGAAGCTTGGGAGACTGTCATTCTGAGAGGATTTGTGCAAGCCAAATGCAGACGGCACAGTAAAAGCCGATGACATTATCTTTCAAGAGCTCTTAGCAAGCTCACTAGCATCATTACATTTTAAAATGATATATAAATGATATCAAAACAGTTTAAAATATATTTCTTCAAATGGATCTGCCATGTTTGTCTTTGCAGAAACTTGTACTAAAATCTTATACAAGCATGTCCTTCATTTTAACAAGCATTGTTGCTTATACTTTTCCCTGTCGGATATTTTAAGACTACTCGTCCACCATATTTATGACCAGCAGAGGGGCAAAGTAATGGTGATGAATACAAAAACACATGAACATTGTATTAGATGAAAGAAAAAGCTTATCACTGGATTTGATCCACCAAGTCATACATAACATTTTTATAGACCTTGTGTTAGCACAGACCCTAACAAATCTAACATCTGTGTGCATTTATAAACACTTAATCCACAATTCATCAATATTTTTTTTTAAAAGGTTGAGCTTTTTTGTGTGATTGTGCGAGACCTCTGATGAATTAGCTGCTTTTGGTAAATAGCTAGAAGAATAACAGTGTGGTAAACAGTAAAATGATTGGATTGTGGATAAGTCATAATAAAATAAAAAATAAAGTCTAAATTGTATGAAATAAAATAGATAAAAGAGATAGTCAATTATGAGATGCCAAAGTCATGACAAAAAGTCAAATTTATTTTTATTTTTTTACTTTTTATCTCATAATTTTGACGTCATGACTTTGTATCTCATTATTTCGTCTTGTCATTCTTGTTTTTCTTAGACTTTCATCTTTTATCGTAATTATGACTTTTTATCTCATCATTTTTACTTTGTCATGACTTTTTTCATTATTTCGACTTGTCATAATCATCACTCTCATAATTTTGATACTTCATGTACACTGTAAAAAAAGCCAACTAAGCAAACTTAAAATTTTAAGGCAACCAGCTTCAGCAGATTTTTGAGTTTTCTCAACTTGTCGTTTTAAGTTTATACAACAGAAATTTGAGAATCTCCCATTTTTTTACATTTTTACAATTATGACTTAGTATGTCATTGTTGTAACTTTTGTCGTTCTTGTTTTTCTTGGACTTTCGTCTTATGTCATCAGTATTTTGTGTTATGTCCAGGGACGTGCAGAGAGTTCCTCGGGGGCAGGGGCTCAAATGTAAAATAGGGGCAATGTAAAAAAAAAAAAAAAACTATTTTATATTTTTCCAAGTAGTCACTTTTGGTCATCAAGCCTGCATTTAAAATATATTTCATGCAATGCTGATTTATCAATGTTGGAAACAGTTTATTGCTTGATATTTTTTATAACCTGTGATACTTTTTTTTTCAGGTTTCTTTGAATAAAAAGTTTTTAAAAAAAGAACAGCATTTATTTAAAATATTTTTTATTTATTTAAAATACTTTTGTGACAATATACATTACCGTTCAAAAGCTTGAGGTCAGTATTCTTTTTTTTTTTTATTTTTTTGAAAGAAATTAGTTTTTATTCAGCAAGGATGTTAAATTTTGAATAAATGTTGTTCTTTTTTAACTTTTTGTTTATCACTGAACCTCAAAACAATATCACAGGTTTAAAAAAAAACAAAAAAAAAACAGCACAACTGTTTACATCATTGATGATAAATCAGCATATTAGAATGATTTCTGAAGGATCACATGACACTGAAGACTGGAGTAATGATGCTGAAAATTTAGCTTTGCATCACAGGAATAAATTATATTTTAAGGTATTTTAAAATAGAAAAACATTCTTTTAAATTGTAATAATATTTCACAATATTACAGTTTTTTCTGTATTTTTAATCAAATAAATGCAGGCTTGATGAGCATAAGACACTTTCATAATGCTGCATAATTATCAAAAATGGTAATAACCTATAATAAAGTCCTTTCACGTCACCATTTCGCCAGCCTAAACTTCACATAAGGTGCCTGTAGGTGGCATTTGGGCTTCATTAACTATAGTTTCATGAAATAGTAAATGATGTACCAATATAACTTACATAAATACAAGTGAATGGAATAGAAAATAGAAACCGAATAGCCTACTGCTTTCCATTATTGCGGCTTTTGGCGCTGCACGGTTTTGTGCAGTGCTTTGTAGTCATTTAGCATCCATTTTCTCAGCGATGCAATTTGATTTATAAAATGAGACAAACCGCAGATCCAGATCTCTCCACATATGTAAGCTCGTCTGATTTAATAACCAATTTATGAATAAGAACGGAAAATGACCGCTCCACTTCACATGTTGTTGTTGTTAGAAATGCTGTGGAAAACTGATGCTGTTAAAAAATGCAAAGAGAAAACATAAAAACAAGACGAGTTAATGTGTTCCTTTGTGCTTAGCTTATAGGCTATTTCAAAGTATTCTAAAGTATTTAGATTAAGTTACTAAACCTAAGTTATCTAACGAAATACATTACTGATTACTTTTTAAAGCATGTATTTTGTAATCTGTAGTGAAATACATTTAAAAAATAACCTTCCCTGGTTATACATGACAAACGGGCACTGATGAATTACCTAATAGGCCTAAAATATATAATAGCCTATATGGATACGACACACCAACTATGATTATTGATGAAAAATGTTTAAAATATCGTTTGGTTTATTTTTCCCCTTCCGTCGACTCACTCACTGAAAGAATGGCTCGAGAGTCTATGGTTTCTGAACAGACTGGAATATCAGTCAGTCGAGCAAAACGCACGCAACCTAGCAACGCCTCAGATTTGACAGATAAGTAAAAATATACAGGAATTTTCAGACTTTTGAGCGATTAGTTATCGTTTTATACACATTAACTACACACGCAGCAAAAGATAGCCTATCTTAAATGTTTTGGTTTATTTAAGATTTACCTCAAATATTGAAAAATGATTAACGAAAAGATGGATAGTAAAACTGTGAACTCAGTGTCAACACATAAGTGTATTCCATGACAAAGATTGTATTAGTTATTGTATTAGTTTTAAAAATTGTTTAACATACATTAGATTGTATTCCTTCATTGCAAGTTCAGTGCGCTTGCAGAGATAGGCTACTATCTATCTATCTAGCGTTTTTTTTTTTTTTTTGGCTGGGCCAGTGAAAATGTTGGCACAATCGAGGGCAAATAAAACTGAATGTAGAGTCTTGTTATGGTGTGTGAACACTGTCAAAGAACATTAGCTGACATTGCATGCAACATTATCTAATGTTAGCTCTTTTTGACATTTATGGACATTATATTGAAAAACTGGAACAAACCCTTACTCTAAAAATGAGTGGACGGGAACTACATTTGGACTAAGCCCCGAATGTTTATAATGTCTGGCTCCGCCCCTCTGTGACATTGACCCTGTGTTATTCATTTAATTGCTCAATAGAAGTAATGTCAGATCAGTAGTTCTTTTTTATTTATTTTCTGGTTATAGTTTCTCTCTCTCTCTCTCTCAATTAAATTTTCAATTCAAGTGTGCTTTATTGGCATGACAAAAACTATACATTTGTATTGCCAAAGCAATTGCAGCTGGGCTGCTTACAAATAGACAGTGCATGTATGTATTAACAGAAAGAAAGAATAATAATAATAATATAAAAAGTATTAAGCATGAAGTGCAAAATGAATTACTAATGTAAGTATATAAACTAGGGGAAAAAAAGAAGAAAAAAAGCTAAGGGATTAGACCGATTTACAGAAGCAAAATGTACATCTAATGTACGCTCTCTCTCAAAGTCTCAAATGTGTTTAACATCATGCTGCATTAAAAATATGACAATAGGCATGTGGAATCAAACACGATTCTGATTTACAAAAGAAAAGAAGAGAAAATACATAAATGAAATGTACAATTGTTACATGCTGCAGAGACAGCCGCACTCTTAAAAGAGTGTGGAAACATAGTACATTACTGCCATCCAGCGGCAGTTAGTGGTAGTAAAATATTACATATATACTCAACATATTTGACATAATATATTTGTTGTGGAGAGAGCCATATTTGGACTTGAGAATGGTCTGTGTTGTGGATGGGCATTTTATATGTTGATTGGCAAGAACAAGCTGCAGTGTGGACCAGACTTTATGCTGATTTGTCCTCACCAATCCTGACTGGACTTCTGTTTAATGAATTTGAGTGACAGATAATAGAGCAGGATGAAAACAAAAGCAACAGCAATAAGCACCAGGTAGCAGGAATACAGTGGATACTGGTTCATGTTCATCATCTCCACAACCTGAAAACAAAGTTGAAAACTTAACGGCATCCATGAATAGAAACCATATAGATGTGCATTTTATATGTCAGCGTTCCTCACCTTAATACCATCGAATTCTACAGTGAGGTTTCCAATAGTGATTGGGATTCTAGTCCCATGAAATTGAACCTGCAGCGTTCCCTCAAAACCCCAGCGCATGAAGGATATGTAAGAAAACCAAGACGCCACTGTTGGTGATGAAAATGAAAATATATGTTAATTTAAAAAAAATCCTGCAGATTTGAATCTAGTATTAATTTGAAATAAAATGCTCAATGATGCTTTTACCCAGCCACATGTTTTCCAGACTAATGACAAAGCCAGCCGTCAAGTAGAAGACCGTGAAGAGTGCGTTGCCCATGAAAGACGAAGTCTGCAATGTTGGCAGGGCTGCCGCCACAAACAGGGCCATGCAGCGACTACAATACACCATCAGCCACACCAACAGGAAGCTGAGCAGGAAGCGGTCGGGAGCGCTGTTGAGCCCAGCCAACCAGTAGATGGGCACACCGTATACCAGCGTAAAGGCACAGTGCTCTGGTAGCTCACCAAGGACCTGAAAGAGACACTGGAGTTTGAAGTATCTCATTTAATGTCAAGAGCTGACAAAGTCCAATAGCCAAACAGGAGCCAATATTCAACTCATGGCCTTTCCTTGTCATGTCATTCACCCCTGTCTGAAATGTAAATCAAATGTAACTGATGTTCAAAAGTTTCTGTTTCTAAGGGTCTTACTAGAAGAAACATTTATTTACTAATAAATAGAATGGTTAAAGTCTATTAAATTCAACAGACTGGTATATGGCTTTAATAAATTGCCTAAACATAGAGTTAATATAGAGTACTTACATTTTAGACACACTTGCTAGTTGCTTTTTTTTTAACACTATAGCAGTATTTTGTTCTCTAATAAATCACTATCTTTGAATGATAGAACTCAGGGAATGATTCAGTGAATCATTAATAAAGACTGTCATTTGTTTAGTCATTTAATATCTGGGATTAAAGAAATAGTTCACCCAAAAGTTAAAATTTTGTTATCATTTACTCGCCATCATGTTCCAAATCTGTATGAGTTTCTTTCTCTTGTTGAACATAGAAGATATTTTGAAGAATGCTGGTAAACAAAGTTGATGGTCCCCATTGACTTCTATTCTTATGGAACTCAATGGGGACCAACAATTTAGGGATGCACCGATACCGATACTGGTAACGGGTATCGGGCCCGAAACTGAGCTCCTGTACTCATACCAAAAATAAAAGTATCGGTATCAGGCGAGTACTGGAAAAAGTGGTATCGGTGCATCCCTACAACAATTGTTTGGTTCTTCAAAATATGAAGAGTTCATTTGCAAAAACAGATAACTCCATTTTTAACAATTCTCAGAAATCATGTTTTTTCATTGTGCATTCCAATTAATCTCAATCAAACTGCAGTTGGGTTATTTTGACTAGGTTAAAAAATTACAAAAAAAAACCCAGCTAACTAACACAAAACACAATAAAAACATGATAACATAATAAAAAACATGATCTTTGAAAATTAAAAAAGAAAAACAGAGTTATCTGTTTTTTGCAAATAAACTCTTCATATCTTTTGTGTTCAACAAAGAAACTCATAAACATGAGGGTGAGTAAATGACAAAATTTTCATTTTTGGTTGAACTATTCCTTTAACTTTTATTTTTAGTTTTCATTTTAACTTTAGTTTTAGTAATTTTGTTATCTGTGTTATATTTTTTTTTTTTTTTTTATTAATTTAATATTATTTTACATTTATTTTATTTCAGTTTTAGTAATTTTAGTATTTCAGCTTATTTCAGTTGTCCATGAAACATTTCAAATTTTCATTACAAAGAAGTTTTTAAGTTTAAGCTAATCTTAAAAGATTTTCATCTAATATTTATATTTTACTTCAGCTTTATCTCACTTAGCAAAAACTATTTTTAATAGTTTTACATTTAGTTAACAATAACAACCGTGTTGTTTAGTCCCTGAATTAATCAGCGCATTTGAACAAAATGGTTAAGTGAATAATTCAAATAACTCACTCAGAAAGACCGGCATAATGATGTAACTCACTAAATACTAAAGCACAAACTGACAGTCTGTCCAGAACATGTAAACAAGGACAGGTGGTAATATGCTAATGTTAAAATGCTAATAACATTACACATTGTTGCTAAATGCTAATAACATTACACATTGTTAAATCATGCATCTGATGTAATGCATTTTACAAAACCCAAGTCAAAATATCAATAATCATCAATAATCAATAATTTTGACTCTGTAGCTACATGTTCATAAAAAAAAAAAATTGTGAAACTTTGCTATGTCCCAAAGGTCTACACATCGACACCACTATCACTCCTCAAGCTCTTACATAATGCAGTTTATTTACCTTGGCAAAAAAGTATGAGGTGACTGAGTACATGCCATCTTCCAGTTCATGATAAAGCATGGCTCTCTCTGAATGACCTGTGAAAAACAACATATTATGCCACTGGAAGTACACCAAAATAAATAAATAAATCTTCTGTAATTTCCTCACACTTTGCAATGACGTCCAGCACCACAGCAAAGGGTGTCAGAGCTCCTATCATGTAGAGCAAAGCCACCGTATCTTGGACAGAAAGACCCTGATCCCCAGCACCGAAATAAAGGAAACCGATGAGCAGAGACATCAACAAGGCTTCCAAACCATGAACCACCAACGTCACCAGATCCCGGAAGTCATTAAATACCTGCCGTCTAAAAAAAATAACAGGGGTGTAATGGAAACAGCTTTCAGAAGACAAAATTTTGCAATAAAAAGAGTTTCCCGCTTTATTTACTTGATTAGGATTGTAAACTGTCGCAGTTTTCCCGGCAGGCGATCCTTCTGTTTGGAAACTGTGATCACTGATTCCTTCATGGAGACGGGAGGAACACTGCTGGGGTAGAAACTGTATCATCAGCTCTTGTGCTTTTCATTTTCATTAATACAGTATGAGAGGTTATTATAAATGATTTAAGAAAAAGCCTCAGTGTGAAAGAACAAATACCAATGTGATTATTGAAATTTACCTTTGAGGGGCATCCAGTGCCAGAGAACCGCAATCTTCTGATTTCCACATGAAATCCTCTGTGTTCTTCACCTTCTCTACAAACTGGGCCGCTAACATCCTGGCTTTCTCCAAACATTCTGCTTCTTTTTCAGGACTGCGCCGATCAATGCTTATCAAGTCCACTGCATGAGAAATTCACAGTTCAGACACAACAACTGGACCACACGCTCATCTATAGACATCAGTTCTCTGTCCCACTCACCGTAGTAGTCAGAGGGGTTGCAGTATCGTGGACACGGGTACCCAAGAAAAGTAAAGTAAGGCACCATGTCCTTGGCCTGACCGCAGTAAACGGCTGAGCCAGAAGACAAGAGCACCACCAGGTCAAAGAGCTGAAAGATATCTGAACGAGGCTGATGGACTGACAGCAACACCAGCCGGTTCCCTCGAGCCAGACGGTACAATGTAATGACCAAATTATGGGCTGTGAAGCTGTCCAGACCTGAAGTAGGCTCATCTAGGATGAGAATACCTGAAAACACATAAAACATAAGCAAAGGTTTTGACAAATGCTATTTTAATATGATGAGATATTATTATAGTTTTTATTAATATTTTGAATTAGTTTATTTATTTTTTTTACAATTTCTGCTTCCATTTTCATTTTTAGTAATTTAATCATTTTTATTGTGTTTTGTAATTTTTTAATAATTATGTTTTTTTTTTTGTTTGTTTGTTTTTATATATAGCCAATAGTTTGTATTACTTTTATTTCAGTTTTATTTAATTTACTACATCAAAGTAAACAAAATTAAAATGAGAGGTGTTGCCTTGGCAATTAGCTGAAATTTAAAAATGTTTATTTTTTTATATTTTACTTCATTTTAGTTCATGTAATATAGTTCAAGTAATGAAAATATTCGTTTAAGGTGTTTAGAAATATGCATGAAGTGGTGTTTGCAACCCATTTTGCTTTCATAATCTATTTCTATGTGAAAGAGTATTTAACATTCTGTAAGGTAAAACTTCATCTAACAGGAAATGAGCAGGTTGTAAAAAAGTGAAGTCAACTAAAAGAAAAATTGTTTCAGCAGTCATTACATTGAACAAGAAGTCATTACATTGAACATGTGATTCATTGTGATTCAATTCTCGCCAGTAGGTGGCGACAAAACTTTAGTCTCAAAGTAATCGATTCGTTTAAGAGAGAGTCCTCAACCGATTCGTTCGAACACACTAGTGATTCATTGAGGAACGCCATTACTGTATCAAAGGCCCTAGTCTTTTATTGTATCATGGATGTGTTGCGGCTCTTCTTTAACTGTATGGCTAAGTGAAAATAGACAAAACAAGTCGTGAGTTGCTTTATATTAACTTCTTATTTATTGAAAAGCTGCATAATAGTAAGCTAATATCCCGCACGCTTATTGACGTGATTATGGACCTTTTTCACAAGACTGCCATGACGCATATAACGGTCATCCCTATCATAAATCCGGTCATAAATAAAGTGGGGTTTTATTTTTTTATTTATATTTATTTTTATTTTTTATTTTTTATTTATGTATGTATATTTATAACACTATACTTTGTATTATATCACCTTTGTATCAAATTACAAAAACTAATGCAAGGGTGTTTCGATTATTGTTATCAATCTCTCAGTTTTTATTTTTTATTTTTTTGAAAGTCATGAAAACACTATGGTGGAGTTTTCCTTTTGCTATTTGAGCAAATGGGAATGCAAAAAATATATATTTGTGGTACTCTCACTGCTCTTGAAGTTAACCCAACTATGACAACTTCTGCTGCTGAGAAACCCGGAAATGTGAAAAAGGTCCGTTGGCCTATCACTAAATCACAAACCTGCGAATATTCGGAACTGCAGCACTCTTATTCTTATACTGCCTAATTACGAAGACAAACGGTTTTTATTTATTGTAATGTGCACGAATAATCAACAGTAAGACCAATGACATCTTTTATTAAGAAAGAAATAGCGTCAAGTAGACTTTTATCATGTCGACTTCAAGCATTCGAGTCTTCACTTCACAGCCATGTTGATGCGTTAAAGACTCACCTGGATTCCAGAGCAGCTGTACAGCGATGCTCACCCTCCTCCTCTCTCCACCGGACACCCCCCTCACAAAGTCGTTCCCCACGCGCGTGTGAGCGCACTGCCTCAGACGCAGCTCCGCGATTACATCGTCCACCTGTGCAGGTCAAACAAACAGGTCTGACAGTTGGTCACGCTCGCGTTACCTTTAACTAGTTACATGATCTGAGTTGCTCACCCGCTGATCTCTCTGTTCCTGGGTGAAGTGCGCAGGCAGCCGCAGTTTGGCCACAAAAGCCAGCGTCTCTCGTACTGTGAGATGCGGTAACAGACGGTCGTCCTGCCGCACGTGAGCGATGCATTTCTTCACCAGGGAACGTGTGGAAGGTTTCCCGTTGACCAGAATCTCTCCTGAATTAATGGTGCCACCCTCATCTCGACATGTTATGATGTCCAGTAAGGAGGTCTTCCCACAGCCTAGAAACAAACTTAGTTTCTTTCTGGCTTCCTTAATGCTTCTATTTACTTAAAGTGCTTTGTTTAAGAACTCAGTTTGATATACCTGAGCTGCCAATGACAGCAAGCATCTGGCCACTGTGCACGCGTAGGTTTAGGTCCTTTATGACTGTTTGCTTGTTGCTGTGTGTCTCCCAGGGCATCTTAAACTCTGACAGCCTCTCATACCAGGGTATCTGTGCGGCTGTGTCCACCTGTGTGAAAATTTAAATAGATATCACATTGTACATCGGCTTCAAAAAGTATTTGAGCACTTAAAAATGTTTGAATGCCATTGCATACATGAGGTCTTCAGACTTTTTCAGATCAAGGATCACTTGATTGAAAGGGACACTAATATGTGTATTGAAAGGGACCTCCCATAAGCATCAATGGACCCCCATGGTTTTTCAGTAAAACTATAATACTTGAAAATGAAACTAGTGAAAATTAAAATTAAATAGAAATATTCGAGTGCTGTATTAAATTTAGACCTGCTCATGTTACATCGTATTTTATTTATAGGCGTTTTCATAGTGTTGCTCATAACCAATCACACACGATTCTGTTGAGCTTAGGAATGCAGTGGCCAATCAGAGACGTTCAGATTAGTCATCGCTGAATTTAGTTTGGACTGAAGCTCATGAATTCCCTTATCATAAGCAACAAAAGTACGCTGCAAAATGTACATACGATAAAAGTAAGAGATTCAATTATCATACAGATTATAAGAGATGTTATGAGTGTTTAAACACTAGCTAGACTGACTGCTCATTTAGAGTGCATTCTTTCACTGCATGAATCACAAATGGTATAATGATTTTATAAAACAGTTCAATAAACAAGAAGTTAATATTAATAGACTTATGTTTTAGAAACCATATTGCCTATTTTTGCTCTATTTAACCAACAAAAATGGTTCCAAACACAGCCACAGCAGTGTTTTGTGTCTCTGAGCAACATAATGGTGTTTCGTTCCTGAATAAATCACCCGTTCAAATTATTTAGTTCAGTCGCAACAAGCTTTTATCTTAGAATTAGGTTTTCTTAACGATAACAATACAAAAAAATATGAATCATATTTATATAAGGTTTTATTTATTTTTTGAAGGGGACGCTGGGGTGGGGGGTCTGGTTAGGGGATCCCCCAAGAGCTCTGACACAATTCGAACACTGATGAGGATTGTATGATTTGTTAAATATCAATTTTTAAATACAAGATATTTAAAATGTACCTGAAGTATACTTGCAATAGTTCCACTTTAGTACAATCAAATATACCTCAGTATATCTTTAGTTAGACTTCAGCACTACTTCGGTATAATTAAAATGCATTAAGAATTAGTTATTCCAGTTTAGCAGACTTTTAAGTATACTTGTCACAATACTTAGGAGCAAGGAGTAGGTCAGAATAAACAGTCTTTTAATGACAAGTAATCCAACGCAGGAAGATATATAACAGCAGAACACACTATAAATACTCAGAATAACGAAGGGATGACAAGACACACCTGGAATCAAATTAACACAATGAGGACAGGGACAGGAAGAACCAAATATGGATAAACAGGAACGAAACACGTGACAATACTGAAGTATACTATACTTAAGTATACTAAAGTAAAGTTTAGTATTCTAAAAGTATACAATTGCAGAGTATTTTTATTAAGCACGTAAATATATAAATATTTGTAGTATACATAGCACAAAATAAATGCATTTCAAATCTTTTTTTTCTTTCTTCTCACTATATAGGGTGAGCAGAGACACTCATATTTTATAAAATTTGAAGCCTGGCCTAGGCCTATAATTAATAAACTCAACAAACTGTAATTTGTGAGGGACAGATTTGTTGGATTTTAGCTTCTTCTTGTCAGCTTTGGTTGTAAAATGATTGTATTTGATTGAAGTATAAGAACTTATTGCATTTTTTATTTACACATTCAAAAAAAATGTACAAACATTTGAGCCATTCTTCAACTATTCTTAAACCAACTTCAGATTTTTTTTATTTTGTTAATTTCAAAGTCCATCACTAGAAAATAACCAAATAAGTTTGTCATTTTGAACAAAATGTGTATATATATGTATATATATATATACATACACATGCACACACACATACATATATACACACACACATATATATATATATATATATATATATATATATGCTTTGAAAAGTGTTTTCTTCTTTGTTAATAAATGCCACTTAGTTTGATTTATATATGTCTTTATATAACTGTCATATATATCCATTTCTAGGTCTGATGCATATGTTTTGTTTTTATCTGCTTCCTAAAAAATTTCTAAATGAATGATGACCTTCTCTCAGTATCTAAAACTTCAGGAGAAAGAAAACAGGAAGAAAATTGTATTTTGAAGAGTAATGTTTTTTTAAATGGAAAGAATAGAGATGGAAAAGACTGACCTCATAGTTGAGATTGCGGACTTCCATTTCATTGCGACCTCCGCTGTAAGTAAAATACAGACTGCTGTCCTCCTCTGGAGATGAGAAAAGAATGTCTTCACCCTGTGTCTGCTGAGACATAATAAAGTGCAAATGTCAGTATAATACCCATATGTTTGACAACATGATTATTTACATGTAAATACGATCTATGCAGTGAGCATTTTAGTCAGTACTGTTAGTTTAAGGTTTATCAGGCTTAATTAAGATTACAGTGCTCATAAACTGATTACGGTCACATTTTATTTTTCAGATTTTTCAAATGTTAACAGATAAGAGAACTGGAGCCTTCTACGTGGTTCAGGGTCCATTTATGCAACGGAGCCTTTTGTACAGCATCACCCTGAATGACCTCGCTGAAAATCAATAGGATATAAATTATCCCATACTCTTGTTATGAATGTGTAAATGAAGACGCTATACAATGGAAACAAAATAAACATCCTCTGAATATAGTTTACATTTTAGTGTTGATTGCGTGTGTAGTTTTAGTTCATGGTGAACTCACCCTGTTCTGTTTGTCATTTGTAGAGCCGAAGCTGTCTTCTGAATGGAAAGCACTCTGGTCTGACATGGTGGACGTGGTAGAAAGGGTCTATGCCCCTCTGGTCTGGCGTCCCGCTTAGAGAAGTACCTGCTCCTCTTGTTGTCCTGGGAAAAACTGAGGAGAGGTGGCAGAGAGAAGCGACTTTATATAGCAAATGGAGCAAAGTTCCACTGATAAGAGTCACTGTTTATGGTTCCAAGCTCATCAGTGCAGTATGAGCTGGAGCATTTAGACAGCTGAAGACGTGGATCTGTCACATTGAGAATATCTAAGTTTGCTTGACCATCAGTGAGAGACAATGAGTCAGTTATGTTCAATGCAGGATGTTTTACAGAATAACGGGTTAAATGGATCTTTCAAAGTGGTGTCAGAGATGGGAACGTCCCAACCAAATCCGGACTACGTCGAATCGTCGTGTAGCCTGATTGTCAAAAATGTGTCCTATACTGTGAGGTGAGAATACAACATTGACATGACATGAAAGCAGTGAAATGGGTGATTCTGTGAGTTCTGTGAGAGTTAATGTTCATGTCAAATTTAGCACGTGGTTATTGGTAAACCTGTTGTTAAGTACTCAATGAACTGACACTCTTCAAACACATGTTTTTATTTTCAGTATAATCTGAATGTGCTCAGGAGCTTATTATGTTGAGTCTAGCTGCTAACAGACAACTGCAGCTGATACATGTACTGTGTATGACCAAACAGCTGTTGTATTTTAATACATAATAATCACTCAAGATCATGTCAAGTGTCAGTATTTTAGAATTTAAAAAAGAAAAGTTTTTTTTTTATGCTCATACTTTCCATATACAACTTGACATGCGGTTAAGTTTAGTTTCACAACAGTATTTTTAAACCCCTCCAGTAAAAACTCAAACCTTAAAAAGATCACTTAAAATATATATTTATTCATTTGAAAAGAATGTCAAAATCAAGCTATTTTAAATTACAAGTGTTTTTATTGTTAAAATGTTTGCAGACTAAATTTCAACAATTTTAGATTTCTAGACTGTACAAAATTATTTTGTAGAAAACCACCTACAATACACAAATATCCACTTGTTATGTGTGCTTATTGACAGCAACATCAGCTGCATTACTGGTATATATATACATACATGCACACACACACACACACACATACATTTTCTCTGCAAAATCCAGCAAATCAAAGACCCGATTTATCAAAGTTATCGGCACATTATAGTCTTTAAGCATGCAATTAACATGAAACGATCAGTCAATAAAGGTTTAAATGCCATAAGCAATCAGACATTTTCCCGTCAACTGACTATATTTTTGGCAAGAATTATACAACTGGTAGGCTATTAATCTTTTATTAAATCTTCTATTTCATTGAAGCTTCATACAAAATAGTGACAAACTGATACCACTTCTTGTGGCCATTGTGTAAATGTTTTTTGTTTGCTTGTGTGTGTTACAGTGAACGTGTAGGACCCTGGTGGGACCTTTCATCTTTCAGAAAAAAATGGACAAGGCAAATACTGAATCAAGTGTCATTTCATGTGGACAGTGGGCAGATAATGGGAATTCTGGGGAATTCAGGTAAGTGACTCAAAAGGCAGACTAACTATGATGCTTAGATGAGTTTTAATACTATGAGTTTTAAAACTGTGGTGAGTTTTAACACATTTTATATCAGAGCCCACAGCATGCATAGTGATACAGTCTAAATATTTAGCTATAGTATGAGTTCATTTGTGTATTCCGCAATGATGTTGTAATAGTGAATGGCAAGATTTGAATGAATATTGTTTTTCTGTTTATTTACTTTGAGAGTTTGATAGCATGACCGCTGACAAAAGAAGCAGAACAAAATAAAAATGTAATAAATCATGTTCTCACAGATCTTTGTTCACTGTACATGCATTATTAAGACACAGAAATTAATAAACAGTAAGCATTAGAATAAACAAGGCAACATACTAAGCCACTTACATTATGTAATCCTGAAAATATCATTTCTTTAAACATCAGTGTCATATTATATGAGCTATCAAAAGGTTAATAAGCTTACTGATACACATTTTGCTTGAATAAAAGTAAAAAAGTACTTGGTTTTTAAATGTACTTAAGTTCATTGTATGAAAATTTTGATTGATGAACCATGTTATTAATCATTTTAGCCAGTACTAATCGATAAGTGAGCAGACATTTAATATGTATTGATCTGCAAATAAACAAAAACTTTTTATTATATTACCAAAACTTCTTATACCACTATCAAAACATTAAATTTCAATATACTAAAATATCAGTGTAAATTACTGATAATTCAAGTGTGCAAACAAGTGAAAAAAGTAAAATAAAAAAAGGTTATAAATCATATTCATTAGACTTTTGTTCACACTCACAGTGTATGTATTGTTATGACACTGAAATGAATAATTAAGCATTAGAATGAGGGTTATTGTAGTAACCCAAAAACAGAACAAAAATCAAAAATCATTAAACAACATATTTGTTACTTGAAATAAAATAAATGTTAACTGACATTAACAATTGAAATAAAATAAAATAAAATATATAAACATTTAATTTCAGCATCTTCTCTTAGCACTTCTCAAAACGTTTTATTTTAATTTAATTTAACTTTGTGCACTTAAATAACTAAAACTAAAACAGAAATAAAAATGAATGACATACATATAACAAAAACTATAAACAATCACAGAAGCACAGAACAAAATTATTAAAACTTACTCAAATTCAAATATAAAAACAAAAACTGATTTACAAAAAAGTATTATTAAAAATTACAGGAGTGTCACCAGAATGAATAAGGCAATTAGCCTTTTTCACACTTCTGCGTTTCTGGCTTCCGGATTGGCGCTTGCAGGGTAAAAGTTTTTCCGGTGACAACAGCAGCCGTACTGAACAAAAATGAATTCGAGAATCAAAGTCTTTTTTTACAAATTAGATCCTATGAAAATGCTTGAGCTGCTGGTACTGTACTCTACAAAGCGCAAACATTTCACAATTAACTGTTTGGTCAGCTCGGGTCATCACAAATATTTCAGTTTGTTTAATTCTAAATGGTGGCAGGTCAGTTAGCTTTGCCATTCTGTCCGTTTGGTGCTGGCTGTGCATTATGACTCTCCACGTGATTATTATTATTAAAGTATTGTTGAATTTTCTACTTGCTCTCCTTTGCATTAATGTGATGGAGCAAATGTAGATTGTATAATGTGCCCTGGGAAATACATATTAAACAAGAGATGACTCGGTTGCTTTGTTCCTATTCTATCGGGATTAAGTTGTTGTGTTGAGTTTAATATGCTTCAACCGGACTGAGAATTGTTTAATGTATTCTTGGAAAAATGTGCATCTGGACATAAATGTTCACATCATGATAAATTAAAGTAAACTGAGATAATACGCTCAAATGTACCGGAGATCAAAGACTATTTAAAAAAGGGACTTTGCTGGAGACAATCCATCCAGTGCTATGTTAAGCGCATTATCTCACGAGTCTGCGGTCTGAGTGGAACATATAAGTTACAAACAAGTAAAATTATATTTCTTTATAGATTATATAACAACAACTTGGAAAACAGACAAAACAGAAAAGTTAAGAAACATTATTTGAGAAAAGGGCACACTGATATAATAGGCGCAGACCTGTAACGGAACTAACTTCACCCTGCACTGACGTAATTTCTGATTCTTGTGAAAAAGGCTAATTAATTGTATAAAAAAACTGCGTTACATAAGGCAGAAAATATCATTTCTTTAAATGTCAGAGTCATATTATTTGATATGATATCAAAAGGTGATGTTTTTCTCAAGATTCAGAAATGACCGCTCTGTTTATTATTTTTGTACAAAGTTCACTTCAGTTGTAATTGAGCAAAAGTACTTGGTTTTTAATGTATTTGAATTCACTTGAACCATGTTTATTATTATTCTAACCAGCACCAGTCAATAAGAAAAAATAGTGCAGACATTTGTTACCAAAAATTGATTTTACCACTATTTAAAACATTAAACTTTAATATACTTAAAATATCAATTTAGTTAGTGGTAGTTCGTGGAAGTGTGAACAAAAATGTTACAAATCATGAACAAGGCAATGTATTATGTAAAGCATCTTACATTACGTAAGGCTGAAGATGTCATTTCTTTAAATGTCAATGTCATATGATAATATATCAAAAGGTTAATGAGATTACGGACTACAAATAATGTGAATTCTGGGGAATTCAAATAAGTGACTCAGAAGTCAGAATAACTATGTTGCTCAGAGATTTAACATATTTAATATCAGAGCCCACAGCATGCATAGTGATAGTCTAAATATTTAGCTACAGTATGAGTTCATTTGTGTATTTCACAATGGTCTTTTAATAGTGAATGGTGGCAGTTTATAAAGAATATTTATTTACTTTGAGAGTTTGAGAGCATGACCGCTGACAAAAGAAGCAGAACAAAATAAAAGTGTTATAAATCATGTTCTCACAGATCTTTGTTCACTTTACATGCATTATTAAGACACAGAAATTAATAAACAGTAAGAATTAGAATAAACAAGGCAATATATTATGTAAAGCAACTTTCTTTACGTAATCCTGAAAATGTCATATCATCAAAAGGTGAAGCTCTTTCTCAGGGTTCAGGAAAGACCACTCTGTTTATTATTTTTGGATAGAGTACATTTTGCTTGAATAAAAGTAAAAAGTACTTTTTTGTTATGTACTTACTATTTGTACCACAAATAAAATAAAATATAAAAATGTTTAATATCAGCATCTTCTCACAACACTTCTCAAAACCTTTCATTTTAATTTAATCTAACTTTGTGTACTACTTAACTAAAACAAAAACAGAAATCAATTAAAAAAAAAACTACATGGACATACATATAACAAAAACTATAAACAATGGCAGAAGCACAAAACAAAATTATTAATACTAACTAAAATTAAAATATAAAAATAAAAACTGATAAAAAGTATTATTAAAAATGACAACAGTGTCACTGGAATGAGCAAGGCAATTTATTATGTAAAAAGACTAAGGCTAAAAATATCATTTCTTTAAATGTCAGTGTCATATGATAATATATCAAAAGGTTAATGAGATTACGGACTACAGATAATGGGATTTATGGGCAATTCAAGTAAGTGACTCAAAAAGCAGAATAACTATGACTCTCACAGGGTTTTTAAAAAAAATTTTTTAAAGATTTATTTATTTTCTTTCTTTCTTTCTTTATTGCGTTTTTGCCTTTTATTGTAGGAAGTTTAGACAGGAAACAAAGTGTGAGAAAGAGAGGGAGGACGGGATCAGTAAAGGTCCACAAGGGCTCAAACTCAGGACGCCTGAAGCGTAATGACGCTATATGTCGGCATGCTGCCCACAATGCTGTTGGCGACATGTCTGGTTATATCAGAGTCCACAGCATTGCATAGCGATAGTCTAAATATTTAGCTACAGTATACGAGTTCATTTGTGTATTTCACAATGTTATTGTAATAGTGAATGACAAGATTTTAAGAAATTTGAGAGCATGGCCACAAACAAAAGAAAATTGTAAATATAAATATTCATATTCTAACATATCTTTCCACTACTGTTCACTGTACGTGCATTAAGATACTGATGTGATTAAGGAGCATTGAATAAACAAGGCAATGTACTAAAGAAACGTATATTACTATCATTTCTTTACATGTCAATGTCATATGATAATATATCAAAAGGTTAATAGGCTTACTGATGTCTCTCTCTCAAGGTTCTGGAAAGACCACTCTGTTAGATGCTACCGCAGGACGAGTCGGGAATTCTGGTAAACTCCTTGGAGAGGTTTATGTGAATGGAAGAAAGCTAAAAGCAGAGCAGTTCCAAGACTGTTTCTCTTATGTGCTGCAGGTGAGGTTTTTTTGGTTACAAAAATGAATCTAAAAAATACTGACAACTAAAGATTAGTACAGACTTTTAATTTGTATTGATTTACAAATAAGCAAACATTGTATTACCAAAACTTATTATACCACTATCAATACATTACACTTCAGTATACTAAAACATCAGTTTACCTTACTGATCATTCAATGTGCAAAGAGGTGAAAAATTGAACCATATAGTATTTTAAAAATGAGAAAAAAATATAATATAAAAATACAGTGTATTCAAACTGGAGCTCCGTCCGTTCTCCTTCATGCTGTATTCCCAGCCCTGATTTTAAAAGAAACTATCACTGATTATTACACAGTAGAACTTGTAATGCACTGAATACTGTACATCTGCAGCACACTGTAAATGTGCCTGTGTGTGCGTGGCAATCTAAATATCACAGGCAACATGTGACTGAACTTTGGTCAACTGTAGAAAGTATATATAGATGAAAAGCGATTGGCTAGGTAACTATAGGTCAAGTCTGTCACGTCCAAACTTAAACAAACAGTAAAGTTTGCAGAAAAGTTCATTTGTAGAGTTAACTCTGAAATTAGCCGTTACACATGAGTTCATTACATTATTCCTCTGAGCTGTTCATGTGCATCTTCCAGAAAATTAAATAAGCATGGAGAGACGGCTGTTATTGCAGGTCATTTCTACAGATTAAATTTAGATGCAAAGAAGCTATAAATCTAATCCAGTAATTAAATGTGTCTCATGAGCTAAAGGTATGTGAAGTTAAGAAGAGCGTACTTTTCAGTTTTTTCACTTTTTCCCCCAGTAGTAGAGGTTGTAGTAGCTTTGCTTCTAGTCCAATTTCAGCAGTGTGAACTTAAACAGACATGATGCACAAACTCCAGAACCTTCTTACTTGATAAACATAAGACCTAAACTGAAGACGTAATCTGATAAGATTTCATTTTAGGAGCAAAGTTTACAAATTAGTGTTGTAAGTGTTGATAATGTGCACCGTAGTGCATTAACAGCTAACTTAAAGCACCGGTCCTCTACCTGCTGATACATGAACAACTCGCATAACGACACAAGTCAGCCCTAATTGGATGACCATGTGGCTTCAATTAATAAAATATTCTGTGATTTTGTCCTCAATAAAATGTTTTTGTGAATATACTAAATACTATTTTAAGGGGCAGTTCACCAAAATAGGTGTTTTTAACCTATAACCTATATGACTTATAATTGAATAATTGAAAATGTTTTGCAGAATGACCAAGCTGACCAACCATTTTTTAGCTGGTGAAAATACTAGTGTTCTAATAATTTTGGCCACCACTGTAGTTTCTTGTTAGTGTGACATGTAGACTTCAATAGATCATGCTATTCACAATAAGTAAGTTAAGATTTAGTACATTCAATATCATTCTTTCCATTATTTAATATACATGCATTTCAATCTATATATTTTAGCATGTCAACTATCAGCATCATTTTTAAAGAGTGTCAGGAAATGTGTAAGGAAACCCCAGAGCAATAGAGGGAACCCACAATGAATCAAACCTCAAATAAAGCGAAACAGCAGCAAATGAAAACAGCAAAGTAGCCCTCAGATGCCATGTTCATTATAGCACCCTCTCTAAAAAATGCTGCAGATATAAATTTCATTAGCAGAACATTTTACACAGCCACTTGTTTCTCCAACAGTGCATCACAGTAGTATTTAAGCATCTCAGGCTAATTGCATTGTTGTTTATGTAGAAATAAATAGCTTTATTTTGAATGCTTACATTTTTTTCTCTCAGAGTGACAATCTCTTGAGCTATCTGACTGTGGAGGAGACTCTGACATACACTGCTCAGCTTGCTTTGAGAAAACACTCTTCTGAGGCCATACGCAAGAAGGTGGGCTCATTCCCTTCACAGATATTTGAGAGATATGGAAATATGGTCATCAAAATCAAATAAATGAAATGCACACAGAAATCTCAAATACCTACAGATACTTCAGTTTTCATAGTGTTATGATGGAGACATCGTTTATATTTTTAATAAGCGGATCCCTGTTTGATCTGTCATAGGTAGCTGCAGTTATGGCAGAGCTGAGTTTGGGACATGTGGCTCACAGCGTGATTGGAGGCCGCATTTTCCCAGGCATTTCTGGTGGAGAGAGAAGGAGGGTTTCCATTGCCAGCCAGCTGCTTCGGGACCCAAGTGAGCTGCCCTCTGACCTGCCTGAGGCATCTTAATAATAACCCATAATAGCATAACGTTTGTTTATGTATGGAGTACAAACACAGTGTAGTGTGTTCATTCCTTGCTTGCACATAAGAGAGACGAAATGTTATTTAAATGCAGAGCGACCAGCACAGCGACCCAAAGCCCCTCGAAGGATTATTGAGGAATGGACAAATGAGTGAAAGGGACTGAAGTAGAATATTAAAAGTGGCAGACGGGGTTATCACATTTTTAATATTAAGCCGAGGTCTATGAGGGTCCCTTTGGATCCTTTATCTGGGTCTCCTGGGACCGTGGACCATGGATTAGTTGAGGCCACTCTAAACTGAACACAAACCAGCAATTATAAGTGGCTTTCATCTGCTGCCTTCTCCAATCATGCAGTAAATGAATTCATCAGCCAATTAATTTGGCTCTAACTTTAGACAAAGGGAAATCTATTAATTGCTTTAATTACTTGAATTAAGAAGACACTCAAAGTTGTCTCTCAAAGGGCAGAAAGTGGACTTTGTTGAAAGTTACTCATTTGTTTTATTTCTTCTCCTGTTTTTCCATTTTCTGTTGTGTCATGGCAGAGGTGATTCTCCTGGATGAGCCGACCACAGGACTGGACAGCATGACGGCTAATCAGATCGTGGTGCTGCTGGCTGAACTGGCCAGAAGAGATCGAATAGTCATAGTGACCATCCACCAGCCCCGTTCAGAACTTTTCAGGGTGAGTAGACATAGTGCTCTGGAGCTCATTCTGTTAAAACACTTAACTGTAAAGATGGCTGTTGCAGTAGCTAATGCTCAGGGCTGGTAACCTGAAGGCCTATAGAGCTAGAATAATGAAAATGCACTTTTAAAATGTCATATATTTTACTAAATAATAATAATAATAATAAATATTTAACTGTAATAAGCAACAATATAAAAAAAAGTATTTTTATTAACTACTGTTAACAGATCAATAAATACTGTAACAAATGTATTGCACATTGTTAGTTAATGCAATAACTTACATTAACTAATGGACTCATTTTAAAAAACCATTTTACTGAAAAGCATATGTATTTACTGTGGTGCATATGAAAACAGTGATATCAAATTAGTACATTTTACATTCAGCGAACTGTGAACTGTGATAGCCCTCATGATACAAAGGTAGATAACTGAAAGATATATATCTACAGATCTTCAACAGAATAGCAATCATGAGCCGAGGGGAACTGGTGTTCTGTGGGAAGCCTGAAGAGATGGTGGATTTCTTCAGCAGCTGTGGATATGAGTGTCCTGAGTACTGCAACCCTTTTGATTTTTATGGTACGACTTTTGAAGTTGTCTGAACAACTTTCTTTTTCTGAAGTTTGAACATGAATCAGTTAGCCTGTTTTCAAGGTGTTCCTATAGTTAAAAAAAGTTCCTTCTTTTATCTGACAGTTGATCTGACCTCTGTGGACACACGCTGCAGCGAGAGGGAAGCCGCCACCTACAGCCGCATGCATGACATCACATCAGCCTACCAGAACTCAGAGATCTACAAAAGCATGCTGGGAAGGATCGAGCAAAGCTGCCAGAGAGCAGACAAACCCATGATCCCATTCAAAAGCAAGGAGTCCCCCAACTGCCTGTCCAAACTGAATGTCCTCCTGAGGTAAAACTGCTATGACAAGCCTTATTTCCAGCAGTTTTAATGAAAGGACGCTGTAAAAAGGTGAAAATATGCCTTACAAGAGCTATTTCTACCTGAGCTGACCATTAAAATAAATAAAATAAAAGCCATTCATTTAGATGTTACCACATGAAGCACATAGTTTACCTAATGAAACACTTTTCATGCATTTCCTTCTCTCTTCTACACACAGGCGGACCGTGCGTAATATGTCTCGTGACAGGATGGGCATTCTCATGCGCCTCTCTCAGAATCTCATCTATGGCCTCTTTATTGCTTTTTTTCTCATGAAGTTGGACAAGGATGTGACAAAAGGTGCTGTACAGGACCGAATCGGCATAATCTACCAAGCCATGGGTGCCTCACCTTATACCGGCATGCTGAACGCTGTGGCTTTATGTGAGTATCTCATCCACAGTTAACTCAAAAATATCTTATAAAATATAAAATATTATTATACACAGGTAAATGGTACAGACGATGGAGAAAAAAATGTTTATGCTGTTTGATTAAGTCAGGGCTTTAGAGAAATAATTCCTGTCGTTTATATATCAGTTCCTGGCTGATAAGTATTTCTCCAGCGTACCCATGATTGTTGCTTAACCTTGAACTTAGAGCATATGCGATAACACATAATTGGTAACACAAGACATGTCTGCTACTGTGTTTTCACTTTCATGCTATTGAAATAAATATATATAGTTCTCGATAAGTTTGAAAATAGTTTTCTGCCATTTCTTCCTGCCTGAAAATATTATCTTTTAACAGTTCCTGCTTTAAGGGCCATCGCTGACCAGGAGAGTAAAGATGGCTTGTACCAGAAGTGGCAGATGTTTCTGGCTTACATCATCCATATCCTGCCCTTCAGTATTATCAGTGTGTTCATCTTCACCTCTTTCTTGTACTGGTAAGTATGGGCGTGTTTGTGTGAGCTACTTGAGTTTATCAGAGCTCGGGGTCAGGGTAACTACAGTTCAAATCCGAGGGGAATGTCCTCGGAATCAAATAAAAATGACTGGTTTTTGGATCTTGACCTAATGCTGTTTCTCTGTGTGGTTTGGTGTTTCAGGACCGTTGGCATGAACCCAGATCCTGTGCGCTTTGTGTGTTTTTCAGCCGTGGTCATGGTTCCTCACATCATAGGTGAACTTTTAACACTGGTCTTGTTGGGGGTCGTTCAAGACCCCAATATGGTCAACAGCGGGGTCGCTCTTCTCAATGTAGCTGGAATCATGGTGGGATCTGGATTTCTAAGGTGAAGAAATTACTTTGATTTATTCAACATTGTCATAAAAATTCAGCGTTACATCACTTGCTCACCAATGGATCCTCTGCAGTGAATGGGTGCCATCAAAATGAGTCCAAACAACTGATAAAAACATCACAATAATCCACTACTTGGCTTCAGTCCATCAGTTATTGTCTTTTGAAGCAAAAATCTGCATGTTTATAATAAACAAATCCAGATCAAGCACCATTTACAGGCACAAACAGTCCAAAACAGTTCTAAATAAATATGTTGGTGGGTTTTGATGTGAGAGGACAACAGGTGATGGACTATTATGGTATTTTGGCCAGAAGTGATGGTTTGAAGTTAAAAATATCTTGATTTGATCAGCTTTTTGCTTCACAAGACCTTAAATCATGGACTAGAGTCATGTGGATTATTGTAATGTTTTCACAACTGTTTGGACTCTCATTCTGACGGCACCCATTCACTACAAAGAACCCATTGGTGAGAAATTGATGTAATTCTAAAAAATGTAATTCTCCAAGTCTGTTAAGATATAAGCAAAGATCTAAACAAATTTAGATTTTTTTTGGACTATACTTTCAAATATGAAGTGTTATAAAATGGTTTTATTATCCTTTCAGGAGTTTTAAACAAATGCCTGTGGTGTTCCAATGGCTGAGTTATCTAACCTTCCAGAAGTACGGCTGTGAGCTCCTGATCGTCACTGAGTTCTACGGCCTGAACTTCACCTGCAGTAAGAAAAATCATCATCTTCTTCAATCTATTGCATACTAATGGACCCCATTAGTAGTTTTTAGTTTACATCATTACCCACAGCATGTCAAATATTATCAATATTATTCAACTGTTTTCCCAGAAGTGTGTACATTCCAAAGCATTTTTTTTTTTTTTGTAAAGATAGGCATAGACTAACTTTACATTTGATTTCATGGAGTCTTTAACATATGTGACCATGGACGACAAAACCAGTCTTAAGTGTCAATTTTTCGAAATTGAGATTTATACATCATCTGAAAGCTGAATAAATAAGCATATTTGGCTGAGATACAACTATTTGAAAATCTGTAATCTGCATATTACTAATCAAAAATTAAGTTTTGATACATTTACAGTAGGAAATTTACAAAATATCTTCATGGAACATGATCTTTACTTAATATCCTAATGATTTTGGGCATAAAAGAAAAATCTAAAATTTTGACTCATACAATGTATGTACAATGTATTTTTGGCTATTGCTACAAATATACCCCAGCGACTTAAGACTGGTTTTGTGGTCCAGGGTCACATATAATGTATAAGTTGTCCACACAGATGTCCTCTAACTAACTGTTCCTCTCACTCAGCGCCTTTAGCTGGTTTGCCAGGATCATGTCTGGTGGACAGTGGAAATATGATCATAGATGAGGGTTATCCTGGAGCTCTTTCACGTTACACACAAGACTTCCTCCTGCTCTATGCCTTCCTGCCTGCGCTCGTGATACTGGGCATTATCAGCTTTAAGATTCGCGATCACCTCGTCCGACGCTAAGGTCCTGAGTGTGTGTGTGTGTTGCTGTGAATGTTATTTTACGTTCTTTATTTTGTATATAGAATATCTCTGAATCATATATAGTAGCCTACAGTATATCCAGATAACCTAAACATGAAAGCTGAATCCATCAACCTTTTCCACGGTTATTGATCCATTTTCTCCACAATGTAACGTACCATTACTGTTTGTGGTATATATAATCATTTCAAATGTGACCGTAAATAATCTGTTATACACAATGAATGTTTAATAAAATGTGTAGGCCTACCTGATGTTTTAAAATTTATTTAGAATGAAATGGCATTTACAACATTTGAATAAAAAGGCAATTTCATATCAATGACTGTTTTGCTTATTTTCATACACTTGTGAATTTGTCATATGAATGCTTGTATCAATGCTTACATCATGCTTTCGTTCAACAAAAGCTCATGTTCTGACCCTGTCAGTTCTGACTTGTATTTTCATGTGAGGAAAGCTAAAGTTACTATTTGTGGTTATTTCATACAACAAGATCATGTTGACAGCATCATATTATCAGTTTTGTCCCTTACGAAAAATTAACCTTGGTTTTACTACAAATAAAACCAAAAACATAAGCATAATCTAACCATGGTATTTGTAGTAAGACTGTGGTTATACAAATGGTAATCAATCTGTCAAAAAAAATCATGGTTAGGCCTACTACACTATTACTACACTGTAAAAAATGACCGTGATTTTAACAGTAAAAAACTGTGAAAAAGCTATGGTAAAAACCTGTTAAATGGTTAACGGTAAGTTCCCCTAATATATACGGTGAAAAACTGTAATAGACATTTCAGACAATTTTACGGTGAAATGCTGCTTTTGGAAGTGAAAAAGAATGTAAAATTTACAGGGAAAAACCGTAAATTGACGTTCCCAGAATTCCCTGCGTTGCATTTCAAATTTTGTTTGATTTTGATGTTTTTTCTTTGAAATAACTAGGTTTCTTCTTAGTTTTTTCTTATCGGTTATGTTTATTAGGGTTGTATGTTACATCTAATGTTGTTAAATTAATGTTTATTGCATATTTCAGTTTAATGAGTCTCACCATGATGGTGTTTAGTGCTTGTGTGAATGACACTGCGCACCTTCTATACATGTTATTATTTAAAAGCTGCCTGTGATGGGCTTTGGTTCATCCTGTGACTTTCTCATCACCACCTGCATTTGGTGGTTATCAGTGTATTTCAAAGGTACAAAACAGATTTCAGTATTTCAATAGGTTGTTATATTAACATTATATCAGTTTACGGTATTTAACTGAAATTACGGTATTTAACTGTAAATTTAAGTTAAAACCGCAAAACCTAAAACGTTGCTACCGTATATTTTACGGTATAATTCTGGCAACCACAGCTGCTGTTTTTTTTACCGTAAATTTTACGGCATTTTTTTTTTACAATGTATAATAAAACAAATTTATGTAGTTCAAAACAAATATTGTTTCAAAGTATCTATATTTGTCAATATGAACTTAGCGTGGATAGAGAGAGTAGAGAGCATTACCCGGGAAGTCACCTGTAGGAGAAAAAAAAACAATCCGTGCCGACGGTTTTGCAATCCGTTCCCTCGGTTTATAAACCGTACTCACGAATTATTAAACTGTTCCCTCGGTTTAACAAATCGTGCCCACGGATTAATAAACCGTACCCACGAATTTCCAATCTGTGCGCTCAGATTTTGTAAACCGTACCCTCGGTTTTTGAATCCGTACCCACAGATTCATAATCCGTGCGCACGCTTTCGCAATCCGTTCCCACGGGTTTGTAAACTGTACTCACGGATTCATGCAGCAAGCTCCTAGGTAGCCTACATGTTAACAAATCGTACTGTATATTGTTTTATTGCATATTATTATTATGTGGAATAGGCCTACAGCACATTGTAACGGACACGAGTTGGATTACAACGATTTAATAAGAAAGATGTGCGTCAAAATCTTGTTTAATTTGTGATCATCTTAGACTTGATTATTATTGTATGATAAACCTGGCATTGTGACTGACTTTGGAGTTATTTGTTACTCTTTTGTAAGTCGTTTTGAATAAAAGCTTCTTCTAAATGCATGTAACCAAAATATATAATAACAACAACAATAATAATAATAAAATAATAGTCATTATTATTATTTTAATTCATAGGCTAAATAAATGAGTGCACTTAAGACAGTAAAATGTTTGTCATAAAATAATTCATGAATGCTTTATTTTTAATAACATTTTACAGTTTTGGAAATGTGTTTGTGTACTATTCATTCTTAACACGAAGACTTATTTTGGTGATTTTATTATACATTTTATATAATCAGTTCGGAGTAGCACAGTGCTCATTCAACAAATGCACGGCTAAACAGATGAGTTTTGAGTCTGGATTTAAATGTGGCTAATGTTTTAGCACATCTGATCTCTTCTGGAAGCTGGTTCCAACTGCGGGAGGCATAATAGCTAAAAGCAGACTCCCCTTGTTTTGTGTAAACCCTTGGTGTTTCTTTTTTTTTTTTTTTTTTTTTTTTTATTATGCAAACAAACATACAGATACTTACAGGTAACAAATCAAATACAAAATAACCAACGTCAACAAAACATACATGACAGCCAACATGATTTGTGTGAGTGAGTGAGTGAGTGTGTGTGTGTGTAAGTTGGAGGTGGAAGTATATAAATAAAGGAAAGTACAACAGACATGACAAAAGTAAAAAAAAAAAAAACATAATAGTAATGATAACAGTAATAATAATAATAATAATAATAGCATTAATAACAGAAATTTGAGGATGGAGGATGAGGAAGGTGATAAGTAATAATAGTAATAGTAGCAGCAACAATATCAATAAATAAATAATAACAGTAATAATAATAATAGTAATTAACTCAATTAATCAGAAATGAGGGGAAAGTTGGAGGGTGAGGAGGATGACAAATATCAATAATAATTGTATTAAATAGTAATTAGTAATAGTAGCAACAATAACGATAATAAATTTATTAATCCGAGACAGGGGGTGGTTGGGGAATCAGGAAGAGGACAAATTGTAATAATAATAATAATAATAAAAATAATAATGGTAGTAATAGTAATGATGAAATAATAATAGTACTAATAATAATAAAGCTATAAATAGTAAGATATTGTAAGGCTGCCTCCATGCGTAAGGCATAAATTAGGCCCAAAACGAGCCATCAAGGAGAGGTGCTGCAGGGCACAAGGCCCAAAGTCCCACCCCCGGCCGCCACTCACATGCATATGTATATGTATTGTTGAGTGTATGATGCATTGAAAAAGCGTGATGTGCAGCGTGGAACCAGCCCAGTGCAAAGTCCAAAGTCCAACCCTTGGTGTTTCTAACTTGCTCCTAATGATCTGAGTGGTCTGTTAGGTTTATATTCAGTGAGCATATCTGCAATGCATTTAGGTCCTATGCCATTGAGTGCTTTATAAACGAGTAAAAGTACTTCAAAATCAATCCTAAATATAACTGGAAGCCAGTGTAAGGACCTGAGGACTGGTGTGATATGCTCAGATTTTCTGGTTCCAGTCAGAATCCTGGCAGCAGTGTTCTGGATGAGCTGCAGCTGTCTAATGGTCGTCTTGGGAAGATACCATTACAATAATCCACCCTGCTGGTGATAAAGACAACAAGTTTCTCCAAGTCTTGACTGGACACAAAACATCTAATTCTTGCAATGTTTCTGAGATGATAGTATGCTGATTTAGTTACTGCTTTAACATGACTACTAAAACTAAGGTCTGTCTCCAGAATCACCCCAAGATTCTTGACTTGATTTTTAGTTGTTTGACCCCTAGAGTAAGGTATGCATTCACCTTGATAACTTCATCTTTGTTTCAAAATGCAATGACTTCAGTTTTCTCCTTGTTTAACTGAAGAAAGTTCTGGCACATCCACATTAACAGTATCTAACTGGGGGAAAAAGCTTAGTATAATAAAATCACCAAAATAAATCTTAAGAATGAATAACAAATAACTCCAAAGTCAGTCACAATGCCAGGTTTATCATACAATAATAATCAAGTCTAAAATGATCACAGGTTAAACAAGATTTTGACGCACATCTTTCTTATTAAATCGTTGTATTCCAACTCGTGTCCGTTATAATGTGCTGTAGGCCTATTCCACATAATAATACGCAATAAAACAATATATAATATGATTCGTTAACACGTAGGCTACCTAGGAGCTTGCTGCATAATCCGTGAGTACAGTTTACAAACCTGTGGGAACGGATTGCGAAAACGTGCGCACGGATTATGAATCTGTGGGTACGGTTTATTAATCCGTGGGCACGATTTGTTAAACCGAGGGAACAGTTTAAGAATTCGTGAGTAGGCTACGGTTTATAAACTGAGGGAACGGATTGCAAAACCGTCGGCACGGATTGATTTTTTTCTCCTACAGGTGACTTCCCGGGCTCCGTACATTTCTAAAAACGGGAATTAAAAAAAAAACAGTTGAAGAAATGCAAGAAAAACTTCATTTCCCATAGTACACTAGATGTCTTACATCATCAAACAGGGACGTTACCCCTCGCAACGGCAATCAAGCGTCTGCTTCAGTCGACAAGCATCAGGACTAAACTGAATCAAAACTCGTTTCTTTGATGACTCCAGGCGTAAATTATTATTATTTTAGAAACAAAGAGTGATAATGCCTAAAATAAGGTAAGATACTGGTTGAGCTATTATACACATTAGTGTTTTACTCCTATTTCAATGTTAGTTAGCTTACAAGCTACCCAGAGAGAGAGAGAGAGAGAGAGAGAGAAGCTACTGCTTTAGTAAGTATGCAGATGCTGCTATTCAGATCATGTTGTCTCGTAGCTCGGATACTTTATGGGATATTGCTGCAGCGGAAGTGCGCAGCAGGGAGAGCAGGACTGAGGAAGAGGATGCTGAAGAGGACGCACACTTTCCCACGCAGAGAACAGTCTTCTTCATGGGCAGTAAAGCAGGGGTATGCGTGTGCCTGCAACATATCACTCTAAACACTTAGGCCTACCTGAAGTAAAGCTAGGGTTTGATAATGTTTGAAAATGTATGTGCTAATACCAAAACAATTCAGCTTTTTAAATATTTTAGCCAGCACAAAAACATTTTACATTGCATCTGTGTTTTAGGGTAAGACAACAATATTACTGCGGTTTCTTGATAGGTAAGTTTAAGTTGTCATACTGTACATTTGAAGCTTTTGACAGTTTTCCTTTCACCTCGCATCATGTTTTTGTTTCACCCTGTAAACCAGAGATGAGGCAGCCAAACCTACTCTTGCGCTGGAGTACACTTTTGGTAGACGTGCAAGAGGGCATAATACGGTATGAGTATTGTCCTCAGTTTCTTACAGACAGAAAAAAATAATTTCTGTATTAATTGATATATAAACGTTGATGTATAATACTCTTTGCAGCCTAAAGACATCGCTCACCTGTGGGAACTGGGAGGAGGAATTTCCTTATCAGACCTAGTGCAGATTCCCATCACGGCTGACAATGTCAGGTTAGACTCATAAACACTGTACACTCTTTCAGACTGGATTTACATTTAACTCAGATAGTTTACATGTGGAAGCTTATTGAAAAATAACAATAAATTATTGTGACTTTATATCTCACAATTCAGACTTTTCTTATGAGAAAGTTTATTTCTCATAATTGCGAGTTAAGATCTTGCAATTTAAATTATTTCTTGGAATTCTGAGTTTATATCTTGCTGTGTGTATCTTTAAAAAAAAAAAAAGGTAATTGCAACTTTTATCTCACAATTCAGATTTTTTTTCCTCACAACTGTGAATTTCTATCTCATAATTGAGACTTTTCTTCTCAGAGCTGTACATTTACATCTCGCGATTTAGATTTTTTTCCTGAGTTTACATTTTACATTTTGAATTCTGAGTTTACATTTTACAATTCTTTTTTCGCCACCTACATAAAAAAAAAGAAAAAGTAATTGCAACTTTTTATTTCATAGTTCAGACTTTTTTTTCTCAGTTAAGACTTCGGTTACACTTTATTTTAAGGTGTCCTTGTTACAGTTTATACATTTATGTACTGAGTCATATTAATTAGCTACATCTAATTACTTTGTGGTTAGGATTAGGGTTTGGTTTAGGGTTACTTGCATGCAATTATGCATAATTTATTGTTATTATAATAGCAAGTACATGTAATGTGTAACAAGAACACCTTAAAATAAAGTGTTACTGACTTTTCTTAGAATTCTGAGTCTATATCTCACAATTCTGACTTTTATCTCAGAAATATCTGAATTTTTATTCTATGGTGGAAACAAAACTTCGATACATGTTCCAAATGCCAGAAATTCAGATCAATTGTGCTTGTTTTTGCAGTTCTTTGTCTGTAGTGCTTGTTCTGGATCTGTCTAAACCCAATGCTCTGTGGGAGACCATGGAGAGGCTGCTGGATTCAGCTCGAAGTCAGGTGGAAAAAGTATGTGCCTCACTCCAGAAGACAGGAGATTCCAGATCCGGCAAACAACGAGTCCTCCACAAAGACTATCCGGTTTGAGAGAGTAACATAATTGCTATAAATGAAGCCTGAAATTGAATATTTCAGTCTATTACAAGAAAAAAATCTCTTTTCAACAGGACAGAGAGCTCATCAGCCCTTTCCCTGTTCCTCTTCTCATAGTTGGAAGCAAGTTTGACATCTTTCAGGTAAAATCTACTACTTTCTACAGTATACACTGAATATTGCTTTCTTTTTTAAATATCATGAAAAACAATGCAATATGCAACAGTTAACATGTGAAAGCATTACCTTTTTTTATTGTTTTATTGCATCTTAACCATAAAGTCCACTCTTAGCTGCCTTCAATGAAAAATTAAATAAAAGTAATTCAGACTTACCTAATATTATATGCATCAATAAAATCGTATCTATCAATCTCCTTCTAGGACTTTGATTCAGAGAAGAGAAAGGTGATTTGCAAGACTCTGCGCTTCATAGCCCACTTCTACGGAGCCTCATTAATCGTAAGAATTTTAGAATGCGGTTCATGGTCATGGATCATAACTTACAGAAATGTGTAGCTTCAGAAAAATAATAACTGAGGAACTCTAAACTGTCATCAACTAAGCTTTACTAAAAATCACCCCTTTAGCATTTCTGTTTCTCTGGTCGGTGTTATATTTGTATGCTCTCTGACTCTCCACAGTTCAGCAGCAGCAAGTCAGAAGCCGTAATGTCTAAAAGCAGGAGTTTTGTTAATCAGCTGGCGTTTGGGACCGAAAGACCGTATGAACCTTTCATTGTTTTCTTGTACAGTGCCGTGAAAAGGTTTTATCCCCTTCCTGTTTTTTAAATTTTTTGCACATTTGTCACACTTAAAAGATTCAGATCATCAAACAAATTTGAATATTACACAAAGTTAATGCAAGTAAGTAGAAAATACAGTTTTTTAATTGATGATTTCATTTATTAAGGGAAAAAAGCTGTCCAAACCTACCTGGCCCTACGTGATAAATTAATTGCCCCCTCATGTTAAATCATGAAAGAACTGTGATTAACCACAGAAAGCTGAGTTAAATTTCACTAGCCAAACCCAGGCCTGATTACTGCCAGACCTGTTGAGTCAAGAAATCACTAAAATAGAACCTGTCTGACAAAGTGAAGCATGTTTAAAGAGCAACACATCATTCCGCAATCTTAAGAAATTCATAAACAGATGAGAAACAAAATAGTTTACATGTATCAGTCTGGAAAGGGTTATAAAGCCATTTCTAAGGCTTTGGGACTCAAGCGAACCACGGTCAGAGCCATTATTCACAAATGGAGAAAATTTGGAAGAGTGGTGAACCTTCCCAGGAGTGGCTGGCTGGCCTACCAAAATTACTCCAAGAGCACAAAGACGACTCATCCAGGAGGTCATAAAAGAACCCAGAACAACATCTAAAGAACTGCAGGCCTCACTTGCCTCAATTAAGGTCAGTGTTCATGATTCAACAATAAGAAAGAGACTGGGCAAAAACAGCATCCATGGGAGAGTTCCAAGGCAAAAGCCATTTCTGACCAAAAAGAACACAAAGGCTCATCTCACATTTGCCAAAAAATATCTTGATTATCCCCAAAATGTTTGGGCAAATATTCTGTGAACTGATGCGACAAAAGTTGAACTTTTTGGAAGTTGTGTGTCCCGTTACATCTGGCGTAAAACCAACACAGCATTTCATAAAAAGAACATCATACCAACAGTCAAACGTGGTGGTAGTGTGATGGTCTGAGGCTCCTTTGCAGCTTCAGAACCTGGATGACTTGCCATAATTGATGGAACCATGAATTCTGCACTCTATCAGAAAATCCTGAAGGAGAATGTCCGGCCATCAGTTTGTGACCTCAAGCTCAAGTGCACTTGGGTTATGCAGCAGGACAATGATCCCAAACCACCAGCAAGTCCACCTCTGTATGGCTCAAGAAAAACAAAATTAAGGTTTTGGAGTGGCCAAGTCAAAGTCCGGGCTTAAATTCAATTGAGAATGCTGTGGCATGACCTTAAACAGTCCATTCATGCTCAAAAACCCTCCAATGTGGCTGAATTAAAACAATTCTGCAAAGAAGAGTGGGCCAAAATTCCTCCACAGCGATGTGAAAGACTCCTTGCCAGATATCGCAAACGCTGCAAAGGGTGGCACAACCAGTTATTAGATTTAGGGGTCAATTATTTTTCCACATAGTGCCAGGCAGGTTTGGAAAGCTTTTTTCCCTTAATAAATTAAATCACCATTTCAAAACTGCATTTTGATGATCTGAATCTTTTAAGTGTGACAAATATGCAAAAAAAAAAAAAAAACAGGAAGTGGGCAACTGTACTTAAGATGCGGGATATTCATAATTACAAATGTTTTTAGTCACAGTATTAAAAAATGGTTTTCTCTTCCATTCTATTAGAAAGTCATTCTCTACTGACCCCAGCAAACCTCTGGCTATTCCAGCAGGCTTTGACTCCCTCAATCAGCTCGGTAAGATATGTATTGTACTTTTGTTGTGTTTATTGTTAATAATGTTAAAATTAGTTTGTTGCATATTGTTATTATTATTAGATATATTGTTATACATTCAGTTTTACCTCAATATTAAAAATGGTTAATGAAATTTAGCATCTAAAATGCACAATTATAAACACAAGTATAAGCCCAATTACAATAGACTATATATGAATTTTTCATCTACTCATATTATATGTGGGTATTTAAAATATTTTAATTAATTTCTAGGGCCACCTGTAACCTCTGATGTTGATATCGGGACTCTTCATGCCAAAAACCCCTTTGACCTTTGGAAAAAGGTTTTTGAAAGGGTTTTCCCACCTGAGGTATGGTTTCCTCTGTAAACAATAATAATGGTTTAATAATGTCTGTCTGACCCCTGACCTTTTTTGTCTTCAGAACACCAAGGAACGTAAGGAGCTGAAAGACCCTGCCAAAGACCCTCAGTACAGTGAGCCCCTTATAGACTCTATCAGAGCCCAGAAAGACCAGGTAAAAGAAGCATGTTTATTGTCACTGTAAAATCACCTTTCAGCAGATGTTTGTCTTCTAGTAACCTCTAGTCGCGCGTGTGTGTGTGTGTGTGTGTTTGTGTATATAACCCTGCAGTAAAACTGACTCAGAGTTATTACTGTACTGTAGCCATTAACTGATCTTCCAGACTGCTTTACTTTCGAGTACAGTATGTGACTGAGAGTTACCCTGTACCTCACACTCCCTGCCCTTCAATAGCTTCTCACCTACTTTGATTTAGGCTGCAGTATTTAGTGACTGCAATAATCAGCCGATATGTGGCAGAGGGTTACTATTGCAGTTTCATTTGCTCAGATTGCATTTTTTTGTACATTAAAATTCTAGAGTAATACATGTTAAATTATGCTGTCATGTAAGATTAAAAATAATATAATCTCATAATTGAATGATTTTGTACACAGTGATCAACTTTGTATCAAAAGTTTACAGCATGTTTTTAGAAAGTAAACCAAATCTAACTGACTAAAAGATCCAGATTATTTAATGTATTAACTTTTTTTCCTTGTTTTTTTTTCTTCTTCTCAGGAGCTAGAGCAGTATAAGAGAGAACAAGCAAAGTCATGGAAAAGTTTGGCTCTGGATCCATAGATTTCACTCAAAACCCTTTAGAACACCAGCTGTATTCATGTATTGTACTGGACTTCATTCACTTTCCAATATGTACCATAAAGAATGAAATTTCTTCATGTATAAATATTGCTATATTATGTGTAATGGTAGTATGGCTGTGTTTAACCTTTTTAGCTCATATTGCTTCTTTGTAGTTAAATACAATTTGGAGAATGTATTTTTGTAAATAAAATATTAAATGCACTATTTTGTACATTTCCATATCAAATCATCCCTTGATAAATATCTAATAGTACAGCAGGACACAACACACAACTCCACTTTGAAATTAAACAAAAACTTGTTTTAATATGCTGTTCCCCCCTTTATTGAGAATATGCAAAATTATGTAAAAAAAGAAAAAAAAAAGTGCCGTAACAATTAAATGATTTGAAACAAAAATAAATAAAACATACATTAAAACAATAAAAAACAAACAAAAAAAAAAAACACTGATATGATACACAATGTGTAAACCACACAGGGAAAATCGATGTACCGAGCACTTAATCTGCCGTCCACCCTCTCATACGTTGGCAGACTGTCTCACAGGTTTTGTCAGAGGGGCGTCCCACTGGAAAGGCATCTTCTAGTGAGTACAGCGGGATTTAGTGGTGACCTAATCATTTTAGTGCCCTGAATTGACTACTTCATTTCACATTATGCCTTTGATGTGCAAAATGAAACTGTATCACAATGAATCAAGTCTTGTCATCCTCAAAGACCGAAAGACTAAGCTGAAAATACTGGGCACTTAGTGACATCTTACATGTAGAGAAAACACACAAAAAAAAGCCCACCGTTATGTATTCTGTCAGGTACCGGTCTGCACTATCGTCTAAGTCTACAGTTACACTAGATGCCATACTCTTCCTACTGGGCTCCTAAAGAAAGGCCTAGTAAGTGGTTTGGGTTTACGCCAGCATCCTCCTAAAATACAGACAAGCAGCAGAAGGAAAGAAACAGGAAACAGGAAACAGTAAACGCACACAAAGAGGTGGAACATTTTCATGAGAAGGCTAGTAGGTATCGGAGCGTCATGAAGACACATATGTCCATCTATGCAGAATGTTAGTTCACACACGCTTATAATCATAAGGCTGATTCAGCTGTGCTGATCGAGGGAGCATAAAATCGATTTAGCCAGGGTGCAGATTACCAGTCCGTTAGTGCATGCCATGCATTTGTCTGCAAGTTCCCTCCCTTTATGTTTTTGTAATTGAAAGCTGCAAAATTTTGCAAAGACTAGCAATGGACATTTCAATTTCCAATGATACAAATTCTTCATTGCATTCCAAAAAAAATAAAATAAATACAAATCAAGACCCTTATTAAGCTAATTTAGAATAGCTTGAATGCACAAAAATGTAACATCTAAAACATTTTCCAAAAATGACACTTATCTAAATAGACAAACTTCAAAATACAATTGCTGAGTTTGCGCATAGTCTGCTGCATTCAGTTTGGTAAACTGTGCAGAACGTGTTATATCAAAGAATGGTAAGCTCAGAGGAGAGCAGACAGGCACTGGAGTTGTTTTTGTCCGTTCACGAGGGATCCGTCTGGCAGTTCGTTGGGCTTGCTTCCTGTCACATGCAGCTGTGTGTGTTTTGGTGCGGTTTTGCTTAGCCGAGCTAAGCGGTCAGTCCAGATACACAGGTGTGATTCTAAAGGTTACGCTACAGGGTAAAACAACAAACAGACCTCATACAGAATCCTGTAGAAGGGCACATAGTACATTTTACATACACATATAAGATCCATTCAGGAACAAGTTACAGTATGTAGTTTTATTAGTCCAGTTTACTAAAAGAAAGTGTTTTATTTGCTAGCGATGGCACTCTCCTCTCCGGTGGGGTGTGTGCGGTTGAAGTTGAGTCCTACATTGGGTTTCTCTGGGCCGGGGCCGATCGTTGTTGGCGGTGGCTGAGGGGCTCCGTTACTGGGCAGAGGCCCCCATACGCTCTGAGTCCCAGGACTGCTTTTGGGTTTGGGGGTGGTTGGACTGGTCAGGCCGAGGCTGGTCAGAGCGTCAAGGGTTCCATCAGGGTCCACCATCACATTTATAACTGCAGGGATAGAGAAACACATTAGAAAGTGTGAATGTGTGTGTATTTTATTTTGCTACATCTGCATATACTTATTTAAATTTGAGCAAAAACATCATGAGTTGACTTGAATGTAACAGTCAGAAGTTAACAAAATATATCTCAAATAATTAAAAAATGAAATAAAAAAGCTGTACAGCATATTGAAAATAGAAATGTTAGAAGATTATTAAGGTGAGCTAAATTTAGCTGCATTGTGCCGCTGTTGCATTTAGTGTAGACATGGTGCAAGTCTTACCTTGAAGCTGTTTTTCGACCCTCTTCAGCTCTGTTAGTATAGATGAAATTTCCTAGATGGTAGAAAGAATAATTAGCAGAAGTACAGATCAATGTCTATTACTGTAAGACATTCAGCATTAAGGAACTTACCTTGTTTGTAGTTTTGGGAAGTGGAACTTCATTGTCCAAACAGAGTTTACTCTCAATATCATCCCAGTTCCTGTCTTTGTCCTTGAACAATATCCTTTAAAATAATGAATAAGCAACTATATTACTAAATTGTCTTTTAAATGTTTCAAATAGTTAAAAAAACACACACACAGAGATGGAAGATCACATTAATCCTTGATATCTATCTATTAGCAGTTAAAGTTTACATGTGAAAATGTAAAACTGTAATATAAGCAGTAAATTCCTATAGAAAACCATGTAATGCTTTAAAACAGTGCTTCTCAAACTTCAAGAACCTCTAAATAAAATTAAATTCACTGAAACTTCATGATTTCAGAACTTTCAAGATCTGTATGTTCTTAAAATGTTATAAAAGGGCAAACTATATATATATATATATATATATATATATATATACACACACACACACACACACACACACACACACATATAATCTTACCATTTTAGCACATCAAATTATGTTACTACTCCATTAACTATATTCTAGTCCAAAATATAGTACCTTTGACAATGTAGGAAGTAAAAAACCAAAAAAAAAAGAAAAGAGTAAAATAAAACGACTTGGAGTTATTGGGTTTCATTAACTTTAATTATAGTAAGTGTGACACCAATGAATTTAATTTTTTTTTACATTTTTTTTTTTTTTTTTTTTACAATTATTCAGTGTGAATAATAATAATAATAAAAAAAAACTATAGTACGTATTAATACAGTACATAGTAGGTTTAATGTAAGACTGTTTTATTTCTGTAACATTATCAGTTTAATAATCTATGACTGCATGACTGACCTGATTTTGCCAGCGGTTTTATCTACAGACTGTCGGATTTTGGAAGACAGTTGGGAAACCGACGTCAGCAATAAACTGTCTAGCACCGCCTGCAAAAGAACAACCATCAGGACCGTGTCAATCAATAATTTACCAAACAAACAACATCCAATCAATAAAACACTGAGGTAATTAAACTTAATCACATCATATCAGTTTTCACATCACCACTCACACACCAGGCTACACTGAACAAGACGTTCTCATCTGGAGCCACAAACACACTTACAAACAAAAAACAGTCTGCTGAATCATTCACTAACACACATTCATAAAGTCTGAAAGATGAAAGAAGTGGTTCATACCGGTCTCACCTCGTCCCGGTTCCACGTACGCCTGCGCAGGGCCGCCTGAGGGTCCAGGCTGTCCGGGGCCCGGGGACGAAGCTCCACTGGTCTGCCATTGATCTCTGAGGCTTTGGTGTGAACTACAGGGGGAATCTTCCTGAAGTTTAGACTTTCGTCAAAAACTCTCTCAACCAGCTGCAGAAATAAACAAGAAACGCATTGAGAAGAAGCACCATGCAAACTAAAAAAAACATCTTGAAAGTGAGTAATGCAGTTTAGTGAAAGGCAGTGAGATGTACCTCCTCTCTGGTGTCGATGGCGGAACCCGGTGTGGTCGCGGCCGTGCTGACCGTGGTGCTGGGCGCAGTGCCGGAGGAACTGACCGAGTCGATCTCGCCCGCCACGTCATGGATCTCTCGTGCCAGGATGGCCAGGTCCTTGGCGAGGTCCTGACTGATCCTACGCACACAGGGAAATAACCTGTAAACATTCAGATGGGTGTCTAGACTAGGGGCGCACAAATACACACATCATGCAAATGACAACACATTAGGTAGTCCCTACTCTACTCATGCACATTCACATGCTTATATATGCAATCCCATAGCAAATTAACATATTGTATGGATGACATGCATCACATGCATTATTTATAAAATAGAATTATTATAACATCAAAAATACACTACCGTAAAGTTTTGGGGTCAGTATGATTTTTTGTTTTCTACTTTTAAGCATTAAATTGATCAAAAGTGACAGTAAAAACTTTTACATTGTTACAAAAGATGGATTTTTCACTTCTTTTCTTTTGAATTTTTTAAAGAATCCCATAGAAAATGCATCAGGGTTTCCTCAAAAATATTAAGCAGCACAACTGATTTCAACATTGATAATAATAACAAATATTTCTCGAGCAGCAAATCAGCATATTAGAATAATTTCTTAAGTATCATGTGACACTGAAGACTGAAGTAATGATGCTGAATATAGTAATAAATTACAATTTAAAATATATTAAAATAGACATTATTTTAAATTATTATAATATTTCACTGTTCTACTGTTTCTATCCAATAAATGCAGATTTTGAGCATAAAAGATTTCTTTCAAAAAGTTACTTACTATTAATGTATATAATATTATAACATGGTAAATACATCAAGAATGGCTCATTACATATGAATTGCACATTTGTTGTTTTAAGGTGTTGATTGATGTTAATTACTATGGTGTTTAAAAATATTGAAATAACCATTTATAATAACCACAAGGTGGCAGTATTGCTACATGAACACAAGTTTAACAACAAATATATGGCATTTAAGTTGCTAAAGATGCAATGTGTCGCTTTTGTGTGAAAGAATTCTTCCTTAAAAACTTATATTACACAAATAAATTAAAAGTATGAATAGTGCTTTTAATATAATTTCCACTCACATTAAGATAAAAACACCAGTCACAAAAGCAGACTACTAAAATCTGATTTTACATTGAGTAGGTTGCCTTGCTGAGATCACATGAGCAGCTGAATTAAACTACTTTGGTCACCCCACAGTTACTGGACACAGTCAATTACAGAGTAAATTAACCACAGCTAACCACAAACACTGCATTTCTAAGGTCAATAGTAACTAAAAACGTATTGCTTCTTGAAATTGAAATAGTTAAATGAAAACAGGAAATCAGGAGTTAATGAGAGATTAAGACTAAATAAAATGTCAAAAACAATATGAAAAAGTGCGAGAGAGTGAGCGAGCTTGTGATCAGCTTGCATTAGTGTTTGCCCTGCAGCAGTGGGTTTGAAGACAGTCTCTCTTGTTGCTGTTCCAGCTGTAACTAATGCTACATGAGGACATCTCCTGAGATAACCGACTATATGCCTACATGTAACGCCAGCACTAAGCGCCCACTTTTTCAGTGGCCTTGCTTCTCAGTGTATTTCACCTATTCATTTTTTCCACAGGGATTTCAGAAGATTTTTCATTAAAGAGATCTAAACCTTGAAGCACACCAACCGGTTCTGAGATGAATCACAGCCTACGTTTTTTTTCTGATTTTCAAAAAATCTCATGAGAAAGAACAGTCTAGCATAACAAAGATAACTACATCATACGGTTTTTGTGTCAAGTAACTGTGGGGCACTTTAATAATATGATAATGTGTTTGTGTGTGTATTTAGGACACAGAGTTGATGAGTACCTGGCAATCTCCTCGCTGTGGGCTGTCCAATCTCGTATGTACTCCTCCTGTTCTTTCATCCTGTTCTTGAGGAGGAGACCCCCGGGGCTGGTCGGGACCGGAGTGGGACCACCCAGCCTGCTGGTGCGAAGGGTGGTGCCCGGCCGCAGGCGAATGTGTTTGGGAGAGTTCCGGTTAGAGCCAAACTCATCCTCAGAGGTAGAGGCATATTCAGGAGGCAGCCGTCTCCACCGGTTAGAGGCTGAAAAAAGAGAGAGGTATGACTGAAATGCTTACAGAAACACAATTAATATCAAACGATAAAGTTCCATATGAATTGAGGGCGTGGCTACAGGTATGCATATTTCAAAAAGGCCTTTAAGAGCAGTTAATGTATGAGTATTTTTGTCAGTATTACACACACAGTCTTCAAACGCCTTGCATCTCTGTTACATGATGCAAAAATCTTCTTCCCCACTGGCTCAAGGTTTATAAACATGGAAAATATCTATTATTGTATTCAAAATTCAAGTACAACAATCTTTTTGATGCTTCAAGTTTGTATTTGTACTTTACTATATTACTGTACACGGTTCTCGTAAAAACCTTGTTTCAAATGGGGATGGAGTAGTTATGAACTGTAGTTATCAAAATTATGTATGAAGAGTTTAAAATAAACCACTCAGCACAAAAGAAGCTGAATATTGCAGTTACACTGCAGAAATCAAACAGCAAAGCTCTTCTCAGCAACTACCTCTAAAATATGACACAAGCAAGTGATGAAAAGGATATTCGGGATGATGGTTTTGGTTAAGATCTGGATTGGCAATGTAAAGGTTGTGGTTTTTATTCAAAATAAGTGTCCTTCATAAACTCCAGGACGTTTGCATTTAAATGAATGTTTTCTTTGCGCCTGCAAAGCCGTTTGCTGTCATGCTGTTTTAACTTTATGCCACCAGGGGGAATATGTTTAACATCCATTGACCCTCATTTCTTATTGCTCAGCGCTTGCATCAGCATATGAGACACAACGTTGCTCTGATTTTGACTGTGGCATTAAAGGAAAAACATCTAAGAAGTAATAATTTCAATATTAACATAATTCATTACTCATAGTTCCCTCAGAGCACTGAATCTGCAAATATCCTTAAAAATCTTTACTCTTAAGTACTTAAATATTAGTAGGCCAATGTGAAAGCAAACAAACTGAGATCATTTTCATCACAGCTGAGTTTTTTTTTTTTTTTAAAGCATAAATTAAAAAATAACACTGATTGTAATAACATTTAAAAGCATGCCGAGTTTTAGTTTCTACACACACACACACACACACACACACACAGCCCAGATATGTTACAGTACCCATGGGCTCCTCCTCTGCGAGAATACTTTCAGGCTCAAGTTGAGTTTCTGTGTAAAATGGGATCTTTATAAATATCACAAGCATGCAGAAACAGACAATTACAGACAAACATGACTAATGACAGTGATCCAGTCCACATGAAACACCAAGAAAATGCACTGCTAAAATCTGCTGAATGCTAAATGTCTCATTATGAACACAGTTAAAACAACTAGACAACTGTGTAGTTTTTATTGGTTACAGAAATTTTACAGAAAATAATTATTTTAATGACTTGGCATGAAAATGCACCCTATCTATTTTCTAAATGGATCTTGATGAACTTCATTTGTTACTCATTTGTGGATTTAAATTTTTTTTGAATTTGGAATTTTGAAACAGAATATCATAACTCGATCTTCCAAACAGTTCCATAGTATTTTTTCCATACTATGGAAGTCAATGGCTACCGTCAACTTTTTGTTTACCAAAATTCTTCACCTGTCTTCTTTTGTGTTCAACAGTAGAAAGAAACTCATACAGGTTGATATATGAGAGTGAGTAAATGATGGCAGAATTTTCATTTTTGGATGAACTACCATCATGAATTATTATATGTGACCCTGGACCACAAAACCAGTCATAAGTGTCAATTTTTCAAAATTGAGATTTCTACATCATCTGAAAGCTGAATAAATAAGCATTGATGTATGGTTTGTTAGGATATGACAATATTTGGCCGAGATACAACTATTTGAAAATCTGGAATCTGAGGGTGCAAAAAAATCAAAATATTGAGAAAATCGCCTTTAAAGTTGTCTAAATTAAGTTCTTAGCTATGTATATTACTGATCAAAAATAAATTCACTAAATATCTTCATGGAACATGATCTTTACTTAATATCTTAATGATTCTTGGTATAAAATAAAAATGGATAATTTTGACCCATACAATGTATTTTTGGCTATTGCTACAAACATACCCCAGTGACTTTTGTGGTCCAGGGTCACATATAACAAAAAAAAAAAAAAAAAAAAACAACTTGCTTCGTGTACTGTGTTAAGCTAACTGAGACTTGTTAGAGCACAAAAGCGTCTGCTAAATGACTAAATGTAATGTAAATGTTACTATCACTTTGATGTTTTTATCGTTCATCAGCCCAAAAAAGATTGTTCTGAAAGTGATTCTAACGTTATTGTTCATGATAGTGTCATTATTGCTATAGTTGTATTGTAGAATTCACAATTCTCCAAAAGTTTGAACAATTACTAAAACTTTATAGTTATCATTACAGTAATCATCCTTGGTGTGAACAGCCCTTTACTATTACTGTTTTTTTAAGCAAAATATTATTAACTTAACAGGGCTGTCCTAAAAATGCAAAACTGTCAGTACACTAATTTAAGCCCCGCTTCAATTAAATATCTTATACATATAGATATATAAACTTGTTGACCTGACTAGTGAGTTGTCAGACTACATAAACACAGTACTGATCCGTTTCTTTATCTCAAATTGGCAGATCACCTCACTTCTGCTTTCCGCACCTGCGAAGTAACATTTCCAAACACGCAGCAGCTACACGAGTATATTAATATTACTATTACATTCCTCCTTACCTGATGGGGCGCTGTTGACAGGTGCTGTCTTCGGCTTGGGGTCTGTTAGTTTGGAGACACTATTAGCCCTCATGCGTGCAGTTAGCTTGCTGTCCGGTGCTTGCTGATTTGTGCTTCTCAGTCCCAGACGAAGCGCCGTCTCTGCAGACAGACGTGTCGCCGTGGTCCTACTGACCGTGGCCTCCGAATCGCTCCGTGCTGAAAATGAGCCGAGTCTTGTGCGCCGTGGTTGCGCTAGCATGTCGATGCGTGACTGCGCCTTCTTCCCCGACGGTGGTTTGGAAGTGGAACTGGTGGTGGACACCTCAGATGCCACCGAGACCCTGTCCGCATCCGCCAGGTCCGTATCCGACGTGTCTCCAAGCCGAGCCCTGCGCAACAGGGATGCCCTCGTGGGACGGGGCTGCGGAAGACCAGCCTGTTTTGCGAGGGCTGCGGTGCTAGTTTGCAGCGTCTTGCTGGGTTTTGCAGACCTTGCGGATTTGCTGGTATCAAGCTTGGACTGCAAAAGGTCATCGGTGGAGGTGAAGTGACCTTTGGTGAGTGAGCGACTGGAATACATCTCCTGGTCCGAGGACAGGATGTCTGAGATGGCTAACGAGGAAGTCTGATCGTCATCAGTGAGATCTTGGGATGGTTGGCGGCTACGGGAGGACGTCTGTACTGAACGACGAGAATCTGAGCGGCTTTCTGTGGTCTTGGTCTTTGTTTTCCTCTCAAGACGCTCCCTTGCGCTGGTTGTGGTTTTCGATGTGGTGCTTATGTTGCTTTTCTCTCTATAAAGGCTGCTGAGGGATCGACGCTTCTGAACTGCCTTTCGATCGCTCTCGGCTGCCACCTGGCTGACCGTGCTAGCCGTGTCGATATCGGATTCGGGGGATAAAGGGCAGGCTGTGGGCGCTACCGGGTCCAGCTTTTTCTCATCGCGGAGTTTAGCCTCAAGGAAAGCCATGACAGCTTCAGTGTCCTTGAGAAGAGTCGCCGTGTCCATGCTGCCCACCGAGTCGCTACGCTCCCTTCCTCCGTTCTGCCGGTTGATGCGAGGAATCAGTTCTATGGGGACGTTACCGCTGGGCTTCTCAATTGTGAAACTACCCTGCCTCACCAGTGGCTTCCCAGACCTCTCCCCGTCACTTCCTTTACTCTTGTCCTCAGAACGCCTCCTGCGACTCTCCTCTGATGCTCTCCTCTCTCCACTTCCCAGGGGGCGCACAGATGACTGTTTTCCTGCCTTCCCGTCCTGCTGGATGCTCTTGGATTGGCTAGACACAACGTCCTTGTTGTCCGGAGTGCCGATGCACTCGCCATCACCTTTATGGTCATTGTGGCTTTCTTTTTCTTGGGGTTCTGTGTCCTGCTTCTCACCGATCTCAGAGCGCTTGATCTTCTCCTCTGTGGGAAGCTGTGGCAGAGTCCTTCTTTTGCGCTCAGCTTGGCTGGAAGTAGTGGAGCCAGTGCTCTTGATAGATATGCCGGCCTCAAATGCATCACCATCTGAAGTTAGAAAAGAAAATATATATTAAATGCAACCATATATACAGTACAGTACCGTTCAAAAGTTTGGTCTCAGTAAGATTTAAAAAAAAAAAAGTAATTAATACTTTCATTCAGCTAGGATGTAATAAATAGAACAAAAGTAATTCATTTATAATGCTACAAAAAAAACAAAACAATCGTTAACACTGTAGTACAGGGATCAATTCTCACTATTAACTAGTTGCTTATTAGCATGCCAATTATTAACATACTGGATGTTTATTAGTACTTATAAAGCGCACATTCTGCATGACCATATTCTACATCCCTAATCCTACCCAATACCTAAACTTAACAAGTACCTTACTAACTATTAATAAGCAGCAAATTAGCAATTCTGTTCATACAATTCTGTAAATTACCTCGCTCTTGATGGACAAAAGCCGGTGGTTCTGCCCCAGAGCCCTCTGGGTCTGTTCTCGTTTGATTAGCAGCTAAACTGGCCCACTGTGAAACCCAGCGAGGGCTGCCGACTGCAACCGAATCCTCCACAAGTCTCTATAAATGAACCAAAGACGTTTCTCTAGTCAGTACTAATCACTTGAATTACCCCTACAATAGTTGTCTGTGGTCCAGTTCAGCACAGAGCTGATGGGTTGTGTGATACATTGGCTTTCTGCTACACGATGTGGAGTCTGCATTATATTTTTAATGTCTTTTCCAAACAAACTACACTTATTTTGATTATGTTAGTCTTAGTAAGCGCCATTAAAATAGTTAAACAACAATAATCAGAAAACTCTCTCTGCTCATGCTAGTGTGAAGACTGGGTGTAAACATGGCATGGATCCACAACAAGGATTCAAAACAAGGACTCTTTTGTAGCCTTATTCTTGTATGTGTGTGTGTGTGGATATTGCCTTAAGGCAGAAGACTACTACTTCTCATTCCCGAACTGGGTCAGTGAGCAAGTGGCCAATTCTCAGCCTAACAAGGAAGTGGTCAGTGGAGGGAGGTGACTGACAAATCACTCTGTCAGTATTCCTGAAAGTCCTTTCCATGAAACATTAAACCCAATCATTCAAACTAGAATGTTAAATGCAGTTTCAAATGCAGTGTAGTCATAGACCAAAACAAATTAGAAACACATTAGAAACAACCTGGTTTCTGTTACATGTAAATCTGCTGATGAAATCAACAACATTACACTGCAAATTATGAAAAGCTGTTACTTTGATAAAAGACAGCTGTTTATCATGCAGAATAGTTCATGCAAGAGCATTAATCTAAATGAATGACAACATGATAAAGGCACTTCAGTCTTTACCTCAGACACAGTGGAGCTGAGCTTCTTGCCGTCCTTCACTTTTCCACTGGCTTCTCGTTGTTCAGGGCAACCAGGATTCTGAGAGTCCTCCACCCCAAACACCTACACATGACAAACACAAAACACATGCAGGAGAATCAAGAGCTGCTGCTCTTACTGGCGAGCTGTGACACAATGGTAGCATCTATGTGGCTGCACTGTGTATTCACTGCAGACTCCACAGCAACAGAGCCAGAACAACATCTTGGGGAAAAACAAACATGAAGTATTAAATGTCAGTTTCAACAGAAACACCTACACAACACAGGATGTTAAAAAGCAAACTTACGTCAGCTTTATTGACAGTGACTCTGTATAAAACAAATAATTCTGTCTATCCACCTGACTATTTACTGATCCATCCATCATCCATCAGGGCTGGATGATATTAAATATTCACCACATATGTGAACCTGGACCACAAAACCAGTCTTAAGTCACTAGGGTATATTTGCAGCAATAGCCAACAATACATTGTATGGGTCAAAATTATCCAGTTTTCTTTTATGCCAAAAATCATTAGGATAATAAGTAAATATCATGTTCCATGAAGATATTTAGTAAATTTCATATCATAAATATATCAAAACTTAATTTCTGATTAGTAATATGCATTGCTAAGAACTTCATTTGGACAACTTTAAAGGCGGTTTTCTCAATATTCAGCCAAATATTGTCCTATCATAACAAACCATACATCAATGGAAAGCTTATTTGTCAGATTATGTATAAATCTCAATTTCAAAAAATTGACCCTTATGACTGGTTTTGTGGTCCAGGGTCACATATTGTTGATTACTTTAGAATGTATTTAATCTGCATTTAATTTGGTTTTTAATATCATTTTTAAGTTTCCTAAATACTTAATTGTTCAAAAGGTTAGTAAGATGTGTTTAAAGAAATTAATATTTTATTTAACAAGTACCCACTAAAATAATCAAAGTAACAGTAAAGACATTTATAATGTTAAAGAATCAAATAATCAAATATCACATTTCCACAAAAATATTAAGCAGCACAACATTGATAAAAATAAGATTTTTTTTTTAGCAGCGAATTAGCATATTATAATGATTTCTGAAGCATCGTGTGCCACTGAAGTCTGTAGTAATGTCTGAATGAAAAGTCAACTTTGACATCAAAGTAATAAATTACATTTTAAAATATATAATATTCAAATAGAAAACATTTTTAGTTTTAATAATACTTCACAATATTACAGTTTTGCTGTATATTTGAACACATAAATGCAGCCTTGGTGAGCATAAAAGCCTTCTTTGAAAAAAAACAAACAAAAAAAAACAACCCCAAACTTTTGAACAGTATTATAAATATCAAGATATCTACTGAAAATCACCAGATGGCTGAAAATGTTAAGAATTTTTTATTCCCCCATTATAGCTGAAAACAACCAAATGTGCAATATTCTTCTGTTTTTCATTGTATTTTTAAAACAAATGCATGAACATTCATAAACACTCCATAAGTAATAGCACACAGACATGCATTAAAAAGGCAACACTTAAAAACTCCCCGAAGATAAAATTAATAAAGGAGGAGTTGATTGGTTGGCCACATGAGAGCCATTATAAAGCTATTAGACAGAGAGCTTCACAGCAAGATGCACTCAAACTGCTTGATGTTCAGAGACACATTTCCAGGATAAACACAACATTCACAATGCACTCAAGAGAGCATGTTGAGGATCATTACAGTGCTTGTAAGGCTGTATTGACATTCCTTAAACATTCTGACATCTAATGTATAACCCTGAGTATTAAACATCTGCATTTAATATAGCCGGCCTCAATTCAAACATTGTTTGCACACAATTTCAGCCTTAGTGCTATCTATTTTTTTTATTTTTTCTTCTTTTCTTCCACTGCTCACAAGGGGAAGTGACTCCCATGTTAATCTGCGAGTCTTGTGATGAGTGATGAGGTTTGATGACAAGTGAACTACCATCCTCCACAAACCAAGCCAGCTGGGTAAGTGATTAACAAAAGGAAACATGTTCATATACTTTTCTGTCAGACAACATCTTAAAGGGATAGTTCACCCAAAAATGAAAATTCTGTCATTAATAACTCACCCTCATGTCGTTCCGAACCCGTAAGACCTTCGTTCATTATTGGAAGACAAATTATGATATTTTTGCTGAAATCCGAGAGCTTTCTGACCTGCATAGACAGCAACGCCACTGAAATGTTCCCAGACACAGAAACGTAGTAAGGACATTTTTAAAATAGTCCATGTGACATTAGTGCTTCATCAGTGCTTCAACCGTAATTTTATGAAGTTACAAGAATACTTTTTGTGCACAAAGAAAACAAAAATAACGACTTTATTCAACAATTTCTTCTTTTCCATGTCATTCCACAATGTATGTGTGTGGTGCTGCAGAAGCAGGAGCCGGCTTCTGTGTTACATGGACTATTTTAACGATGTCCTTAATAACTTTCTTGGCCTTGAACATGGTAGTTGCGTTGCTGCAGGGTCAGAAAGCTCTCGAATTTCATCAAAAATATCTTAATTTGTGTTCCGAAGATGAACGAAGGTCTTATGGGTTTGGAATAACATGAGGATGAGTACTTAATGACAATTTTCTTTTTTCATTTTTGGGTTAACTATCCCTTTAACCAAACAGTTGCCATCCATAGTATGGAAAAACATACTATGAGAGTCAATGGAGACTCAATGCATGCATTTTTATATTTGGAAGAACTATCCCTCTGAGACACAAATCATCCCATCTCCTGCCTGATAAGATCATCAGTTTTTGATTTGATTCAGAATTGTTAATCAACCAGGGTTATGGTTAGTTTTCATACCTTATCGATCATTCGCCGTGCCTCCTCTTCCTCAGGGTTGCTTTTATCCAGTTCAATGGTGTAAGTTCCCTTGTCGCTCTGGTCGTCGTCTTGTTTCTGAGCCTCATCTGTGGGACTGGGCTGACCGGTAGCGGCAGGGCTCTGCACCACCTTTGGCTCCTCAGATCTCTGCTTGAGCAGGAGTCGAGCAGCCGTGGGGGCAACCGCCGCTAGGGATGATGACATGCCCTTGCTGCCGTCCGCTGCCGTGGCGACGACCTTAGGACGTGAGGGCGGTGCAGGGCAAAATCCCTCCCCTGCCACGCCTCCGAGCAGCGGTGCGGTCTGCGAAAACGAGTAGGAGCGCCGTTTGCGAGGGTTATCCTCGTCATAGAACTCGATCATGAAGGCTGTGCGGCTCACAGAAGACGACCCCTCAGTTCTGACCCGGCCCACTCCTGCGGCTCTCAGGCGCTCCTCCAGTGCGGCATGGCGTTTGCTGCCAAATCGCAATCCTAGGCCATTCTCGGAATCGCTCTGCGTGCCATCCTCGTGTTTACTGCCTGTAACGGAAGATCGTTTGGATGGGTTATGGCAAATTTGAACACAGAGCAGGGCAGTGCTTTCAACCAAGCGTGCAACTTCAGACGCAAACCTAACCAGAGCTAACACAAAATCCCCCATGCGATACACCCTGAGGCATTACAGTGGACTACAAAACCGGTTAAGTCTCTGGACGCTAACTAAGCCCTACTCTCAGCGAGAGAACAGGAAAGAAAAGGCGAGGAAATAAGAGGTGGAGGAGGGGGTCGTCTATTCTTCAGCTTGGTCGGCTGAGGAAGCAGCATGCAGTCAGAAGTGACAGCCTCTGCTCTGGGAGACTGGGAGAAACAACTACACCACTCCGACAGTGGCCTTTCACGCACAAACCGTGAAACAAAGCAGCTCTTCTGTGTCTCACAGCATGTTCTTTGAACAAGGAGAGCTGGCCCCACCAGCCCTCTATGAGTCAGACTGTATTTACTCTAACTAGTCCGATAACACCAAGCAAACATGCGTATTAAATTATACAAATACAGGAATTAACATGTAGTATTGTTTCATTGCCTCTAGATCATGCTCTGTATGATGTAAGCTACCATTCAAAAGTTTGGGGCCAGTAGGATTAAAAAAAAAAAAAAAAAGAATTGACACTTTGGTAATGCTTTCGTATAGGGACCAATTCTCACTATTAACTAGTTGCTTATAAGCATGCCCATTATTAACATATTGGCTGTTTATTAGTACTTATAAACATACTTATGCTAAATGACCATATTCTACATCCCTAATCCTACCCAATACCTAAACTTAACAACTACCTTACTAACTATTAACAAGCAGCAAATTAGGAGTTTATTGAGGCAAAAGTTGTAGTTAATGGTTTGTTAATAGCGAGAATTGGACCTTAAAATAAAGTGTGACCCACACTTTTATTCAGCATGGATATATTAAATAGGTAACAGTAAATACTTTTATACTATTATAAAAAATAATTCTAATTGTAACAAATTCTGTTCTTCTGAACTTTCTATTCATCAAAGAAACCTAAAAACGTAGCAAAACTGTTTTCAACATTGATAATAATAAGAAATATTTCTTGAGCAGCAAATCAGCACATTATGATTTCTGAAGGATCTTGTGACACTGAAGACTGGAGTAACGATGCTGAAAATTCAGCTTGGCCGTCACAGGAATAAATTACATTTTATATTTAAATAGAACAAGACAATAACTAAAACTACTTTTCATATTTTAATAGTTTCAATCAAAACTGGATGGTCTGATTTAATTAACCTCCAAATCCTGACTTCAGACTGTGTATTTAATTAGACTGAAAGGGTCATCTGATCAACATCCAACACAACAATAGCTCTAATTTTGTAAGTGACGTTTAAGGGCATGCAAATCTGAAATCAATTACACCACAATAATAGAAGTGTTTAGAAATAAAAGTGGTTACAACAAGTAATGGTGCAGCTTAAATGTTTCAAATAAGAATATCAGTAAATATTAGAAAATTAGTTCTGCAAATGGACTCAAACAAAACTAAATAAAAAAAATATATATATAACTTACACATTTAAATAAAATTCATAACTTTGATTAAAGGTAAAAACTGAGTATGGTGCAATGAAAAACTATACAGATTTTTTTAAATGAAATTCAAAATACACTCAAAATAAAATAAAAAATTACAACATAAAAAAAACGACTAAAATTGAAAGCAAAAATATAATAACTCTGTCTCAGTTTCTCTTTCTAGTTCTCCAAAATCCAATACACCATTTTCCCACCTCAAACAAGAAACAAGCCCTCAAATGATCAAAACAAAAATTCAACTCACCAGTGGACAATCGAAACAACAATCCAACTCACCAGTTCTTAGATCTCGCCCAACAAAACAAACAGCACCAATGCAGTTTCCAAAAGACAACCGCAAACACAAGCACTAAAAAAGAACCACGCCTGAGACTGGATAGACCGCATAGTCTACCAGCCTTCACCAATTATCAGCCCTGCTTAGAGCTCACACGTGGATTTGCTGTCAGCTCTCTTTGGCTGCAAAGCACACGCTCCTCATAAATTAGCACACATTTCATTACAGAATCACGCGATGGCGAGCAGAGTGGGCTTTCCTCTCCCAAAGTGGCATGCGGCAGTTTTTACAATGAACAGTCCTACCGGAGGGAAGCATCCCAGGTGATCCATAGAAGGAGAAGGTTTTTGTTTAAGAAATCAGGTTTTGTACAAAGTAGATCTCAAAGTCTAGCTAAACCACTACACAGACTAATCAATAGCACAGAAATCGGTGCAGTTCTGCTACGGTTAGAGAAATGGCTTCTTAAGGAGAGTGTAAGGAGAAAGTGGAGCGTTAACTGCATTCTTTGCTAAGCTCTGTCAGTGAGTGCAAGGAAAAAGGGTTTTAAAAGTGCTAGGTGGCAGCTAATCCTGTGGAATGGGAAATTCAGCTGACGCTATACAACCCGTCTACTGGCTGGTTGTCATCATTATTGAATCCCTTTAACAGCTGTGAGAAATCAGAAAAATATCAAGCGGAGTGAAAGTCGGCAGTCTAGATAATGAAAAGGAATGGATGGCTATGAGGTTGTAGAGGTCATGTCTCACGTGACGGGCATCTTTGTTTAGTCTATGATTCTGTCCATTTAATTGTGTCAAATGTTCAAGAAATAAATTACTGTTAAGCCCCGCTCACACCAAGAACGATAACTACAATATAAAGATAACTATATTAGCGTCCACACCGGCGAACGATATTGTCTATATTGTTTATTCTAAGTGTACAAGCATCTGTCGCTTTAAATTCTTGAGCACGTTATAGCAGGATGGATTCTGATTGGGCGTCAGTGTTTGTATTGTTCATCAGCTGGAGAAAAAAACTCGTTCTGGCAGCGATTCCCATGATATCGTTTCTCTGTGCCTTTATCGTTATAGCTGTGGTATGGACTCTGCTATTCTTTAATATTGAGAACGATTTTAGAACTATATCTCTATCATTATCTTTATAGTTATCGTCATTGGTGCGAACAGGCCTTTAGACTCCACAGCACTGCTCATTTACATTTGTAAAACTGCAAAGATGGTGGAGGTGAAGAATACAGACACTGAAGCTTCGAGCTGACAGAAAAGTCAATGGCATTCCCCTTCAATTGTCCTTTAAGGCTACAATAACCTATGGTGCTACAATAAGGCACCATATACTGCTTTTGTCATTTGCTCCTCTCTTCTGAATGCAAATAATCAATCTGAAAGTGTAAAACATAAGTGAACTCCCTAGGCATCATTTAAAATGATTTAAAAACATGCAAGTCCAACTTCATTTGAACTGACCATTAAAAACTCCCTTGTGGCTTTGAGAGATTAAATTCACAAGGGAATTTCCTGTGGATGCCTAGTGGTGGCATCAGCATGGTACAAGGTCTCTTTCAAAAACCTTTGCACTCACTGTACCTCGGTAGAGGCAAAACTCCCAAAAAACACCTGAAGACCACATGACTAACTGCTATAACTACGCTTATTAAAAATAGTTCCACCCCACAGAAATTGTCATTATTTACCCACACTCATGTTGGTCCAAACCTCTTGCTGTTATATTTTCTGTGGAACACAAAAATAAACATTTTGGAAGAATTTATTTTTAACAAGCTTGTGGAGAATGGCTTACCAAAAAATAAATTACTGGGTTGTTCTTTTTCACATTTTCAGGGTTGGTAGATGCATGGAAAAAGTCAGATTTTCATGATATGTCATCTTTAACACTTTCACACTATATTCTAAGTCTTCTGAAGCCATTGGATAGTTTTATGTGAGAAACAGAATTTTTAATAAAGGCGTATGTCTAACTCGAATCAATGTTCAGATTTAAAAATAGTGTCAAATAGGCAAAAATGCACATTTTTAATTTCTGGACAGAAATGTAGGCTAGTAGTGAATAATGTCTTAGCTTTGTTTGAAGACCAGACCAAAATTTATCACAGAGCTTGGTCATTATGTACTGCTGCTTTGTTTTATCAAAAAATTCTACGTTTGTGTTCCATAGAAAAATATGGGTTTGAAATGACATTAGGGTGAGAAAATGTTTAGGAGCACTGTTCCTTTAAACAAGGAACAACTGTTTTTTTTTTGCACTTACACTTCAGCTCTAGCTGAATTTGCTATAAAATTTGCTATGGTAGCACTACATGTCTTGCATTCTCCCTTGGGTTTATTGCTTCTTGTATTATTCTCATTTGCTTTCATAAAAGCACCAGCTAAATGAATAAATGTATGTGTAATGGCGTACCTTTAAGCCTCTTGAGGTGAACAGGCACATCACTCTTGATGCTTTTACTATCCTCTTCTGTGGACTCACGCCTCACTAGAGGAGGGTCATTCTGGGCAAGCCAGTCAGCCACCTTGCTCTCAGAGGCCATGATGGCTGCCTGCAGGGTGCTAAGGTCTTTACCGCCAGCGTGAGGTGATTTTTTAGGTCGTGGACGAGACACGTGATCTTTAATGGTGACCTTCCCTGGGGAAGTATCGTCAAACTCAATGGTGAATGAGGTGTTGGCCTGCGCGGAGGCATTGGCCGTGGCTGATTTTGCAGCCCCAGTGCCCTCAGTGTCCTTTGTTGGGATCTCATGGATGCTGTTCTGTGCCATTTGTCCCTCCTTGCTGGGAATCTCAAAGTAGCTGGGCTCAGCGCCTACAGGCCCCAGACCATTTTCCTTTGATTTATCACCTCGCTTGGTCTCTTTGCTCTCTGTGGGGCCACAAAAAAAAGAAGAAAAATAAGGATCACCATCTATGAGTTAAGGGTCATGGCCTCAAAATGAACAGAATCAGATCAGCTTGCTATAAATCAAGACTGTGGACTTGAATCATTGTCAGGACAAAGCCACCGTTTAATATCTTTCACATGACAAGAATTAATGGGACGGCTAATGGCACCTTAACAACTTAATGGGCTGAGGACACATGCTCTGACACCCTAGGCATGGTGCTAAATTTTGGAAATGACAAACTGTTTGACTAATGCTACACAGAATTACCAATTTTCATGCTATTAGTTGGAATCAGCAGAAATGACACAGTGTCTAATAAACAGACCAGAGGCTCTCAACCCTAGGGTTGGCAGAGATAAAAATTTATATTTACCGTACCTATTTCATTTTCAATTATTTTGTGAGCTGTAGTTTACATACCAGTTCACATGCATACTACCTTTCAAAACTCACTTTTGATTAATTTGTAATGTATTTTTCACAGAAAAGATGAATACCCATAAACTGCAGTTACTGTCGGCTTGCACTTATTTGTGCAGTGCAGGATTTAGTGCTTTTGTCTACGTTAAGACCAAATGTCTCATAATCATGGCACCAATGTATACGCTGAAAACAAATAATGAATTAAAAATGAAATGTACTAAATAGTGCTGTCAAATGATTAATCGCGATTAATCGCACCCAAAATAAAAATTTTTGTTTACATAATATATGTGTGTGCATTACTGTGTATATTTATTTTGTATACATAAATACACACTGTATTTACATGTAAATATTTATATAATTTATTTATAGAGACATAATAAATATACACATACACACACATATATTATGTAAAGAAAAACCTTTATTTTGGATGTGATTATCGCGATTAATCGTTTGACAGCAATAGTACTAAATAGTATGTTAATCCTGCCATGTGGGAAGAGAGAAGGCGAACCTAAAAATGAGTCACAGCGCAAAACGTGAACAACTGATTTAGATTCTCTATTTAAGCTGCTATATTTATAGCATTTCATTAATTTCATTGAGGTGTGACTTCAAAGCTCAATTTAAATAAATAGTAGTAATTTAGTAAATACTCTATTGTTGTAGGTGCACATGCTTTTTACAGGTACAGCAACATTTTCCAAATATGATATCATCATGACACTATCAGTAATGCATGTGAATCAGACTAAATTCTACTTAAATTTCCACAATTACTTCACTACATCTAATGTACTGAAAGTCACGTCTAGTTAATCCTCCGCACAGCACAACCTATCAGAGCGCAGCTGAAACTTCCTATTTTTAAAAATACTTTTGCACTTCCTCTTTTAAGTTATTATATTAACAGATACTTATAAGACATAAAACAACACCCTCAGCAACAAAACACAACAGAAAAGCACTAACTACTATTAGAATTCCGCTAAAATCCTTTTGTTTGTTTTTTACTACTAAACAGATAATCACATCTGTTTAGCAGAACTTCTCAGTAAGTTCAGTAAGATCTCAGTAAGTTCATGTGAGGCACAAGATCTTGTATGTAAATATGCTCCTTTCCTAACAAGTTAACATAAGATTAACTAGGTTTAATAAAGTGCAAAAACTTCAATACTGAAAATACTTACAAATCTAGCATGTGTGGCTGCCTCTGTGATGAGCGGCACTGGTGTCACAGAGGAGAAAGCAAACACGCCTCTGTGACAATGGAGATGGAGGGGGCTGGGCCTGTCTACAAATCAATCTATTCACTTCTTAAGGGAGACGGTTCCCTTTACATTCTCTTCCTCTTTCTTTCCTACGCTGGCCTGTGAGTCCCTGCCTTCGGAAAACCAGCCTTGGCTGCTGCCTAAAATAGCTCTAGGAGGTGTTGGCACTTTGATGTGGTGGACTGTTGCATGAATGATTTTCTCTCTCTGTGGCAGCACTGAGATTTAGCGAGCCTGAAACAAATAATGCTGATTAATTTCGAGCTTCTGCCAACTTTACTGTCTTCTGAACCTGAGTCTGTACTCTTTGTCTGAGTAACACTGTAAGGTTTTGTCAAACAATGCCACTCAGTGTGCCAGCACTACCCCTTCGAGATATATTTACCCAACATTCCCTCAGAAAGAAACAAGGCTTCTTCTGGGAGCAGATTTTGCATTTCTGAACAGAGATGGTGCTGTTTTGAGTGAATTAAATTAAGAGGGCTCAAGGGCACGAGTAAGATCTCTGGGCTTTGATGGTCTATTCTGGGGTCAACGATAAAAGCGGCACACATTATAAAAAAAGAAACCTTAATAACTCATGTTTATTGTTATTTTGGTCTAATAACTGTTATTATATACATGTACATAATCTAGAAATGTAGCATTTATTCAGTACGTTTACATGTGCTGTTATAATCAAGCAACAGTGGGTAAACGACAAAAGTCACATCATAAAAAAAAAAAATCCACATTAAGTGCACAATATGTTTTTCTTGCTGTATCAAAAGACTATTTGGAGTACACTTGTCTGGTTTAGTGTCTGTAGCAAATGTGTGATGTCCTGCTGTGGTAAAGCCTCTGTAATCTACAATCCCATTACTCCTATACGGAGCAAGTTAATGGGATTCCAGACCGCTAGATCAAATGCCAGCTTCAATCGGAAACAAATTTCACACTGTTTTTTTCTGGATTAAACAGCAAACTCTTCATTTTCTTCACAACTGTCCTCTGTCTGGTGTAGATCTGCTCAAAATGTGGTAATAAGAGAATCTTCCTCTGACTGTCTAATTAAGCCAAAGTGTTAACTTTTGAAGTGTTACAATTTTAAACATTTGTCCAAGAAAAAAAAAACTTTTGTGAAAGCAGAGTGTTTAAAAGGATTCTGGGATATCTTACCTGCCCCGCTGTTCTCCTGCTTCTTTCCAGATGTTTTATTCTCTTGTTTAAAGGAATTCTCATCATCTGCATCCCCATCGCCCCACCAGGATGGCTGTCCATACAACGGGGTTCCCCTGTGCACGGCAGCTATATCACCTGTTATAGAAATAAAAAAAATAAAAAAGACTTTGCTATTGAGGACATGAGAGTTTATGTACATAAGGTATAAACACTAGCACTGTATGTAGCCATGTTTGTATTTCACAACCTACTTTCCTTTCCTCTGATATTATGTGCTGTTTCCTTTCTGAATTTAAAGGAGCAACTCACAAATCTAATTTGCTTTCATGTTTACATTTAAATGTCACTTTTGACTGAACTGTTCCTCACAAAAAGCTCTTATATGGTTTCAAAAAACTTGGAACATAGTGCATAAGTTGTATGGACGAGTTTATTGACTTTTAATCGAGTCTTTCGTCCCTTTTGATGTTTAATAGCCATGGCTACTATGAAATGGCAGTGTGTACATCAATCAAAATCTCCGTTTGTACTGAAAAAAAAAACAGCATACAGTTTACTTACTTATCTATGTACATGATGCAGAATTGCAGCTAAACCTTAATTTCATAGAGTACAAAGTAACCGAGCTCACTGTATGCAAGATAAGCCTGTTTCTTTTTGAAATATTTGCCAATTGTACAGTCCAAATTCAAGTAAATTGTAGGGGAATACTTTTGATGTTCATAATACTAATTCAGAGATTCCAGCGCTGCAGTGGATTTGATTCTCTTACATTCACATTTACATTTATGCATTTGGCAGACACTTTTATCCAAAGCGACTTACATTGCATTTTTACATTTTATCAGCTCTTGCTTTCCCTGGGAATCGAACCCATGATCTTGGCGTTGCTAGCGCCATGCTCTACTATTTGAGCTACAGGAAAGCTTAAGAAATCAGTAGTTTCTTCATGTGATGCACACAGTTGCATCATGTAACTTTAACAGCCGGGGGCCAGGGGATTATTGGACAAGCCTGACAATTAGCAGGATGAAATAACCAGGTGGCAGTGAGATAAGAGTGAATGTTAAATGCTACCCGCCCTTGACACGCTGACGGCTGGAAAACAGAGGCATGGGCATAGGGCTGTTCCCTTCCCTATTATTAAATGCCCAGCACTTCACGACAGGGCTGAACCATAGTTCTAATTATGTAGAGTAACACACAAATACATGTGTTTAGATGCGTTCAAGTCTCAAATAAAGCAATAAGCCCCATGAAACTGTGGTTTACAGTAATTTTAGAACAGCTAATAAGGGGCGCCCCATTAGGCATGGCATTACATATTACAACATATACCTGGCAAGGTATATAGGTATTACAAACACTAATTATTCCAACAAGAAATGTAGTTCTTCAGCAATGTTTAGGAGAATGGCTGCCATCCTGATGGGTCTAAATCAAAAGAGCCCATCCCAATTATATTCTCTAATATTATAAAACCTTGTGATTAAAATGAAAAGAACACCTCTCTGATTTGAGGTATCATTCATGTCCATAGCACAAACAGTGTGACCATTAAATGTGAAATCAATGGAACTTGACAATGTCATCCTTAATTTTCCATTTGTGACAAGCTTTTTTCCATTTTCCATTACAGGATAAGAATCAGATGCAATCTTCTCTTTAGCCAGAGGGCCGTTTTTCTCTTTCACAACTGTCACATGTTTGTGTCACACGTTGCTACAGTGGGAAGAGAGTTAATGGTTTTCTGATTCCCACCCTGGTGCTTGACATCAGATGAGATGACAGAAGGTCACTTACACCTGTCACTAGTCAATGCCTCGATAAAAATAGACCATGATCACTTATGTCACCTTGCTCTGCTGAAAAGGGACAATGGATTAGTCAGATGGGACACAGCAGTGGCTAGTCCAGTTTTACTCACATTATTTAAAGATGACGCACTATTTTGCATCACCTACAAAGTGGTTTGAAATCTTCAGACACAAATACAATTATTCATAACGTATACCCTAACATCATCAAGGTGATTTTTACCTGACATCTTGTCATCTCCTTTGTTTGGCTCTGCAGGTTTGGCTGCTGGTTCAGCAATGGGCTCTGCGGGTTTGCTCACTTTGGCTTTGTCTGGGGAAGGCTTGGGGGTTTTTGAGGGCTCTGCACAGGTGGGCTTCTTGCCCAGCTGAAGTTGGCTGGTGAACTTCTCATGCTGACAGAAAGGAGAGAGAAGAAAACAGTAAGCACCAGAAACCTGTCATTAAACATTACTTAAAAAAAACAAAATCAGCACGTGCAATTCTGATATACTGTTACCAGTATATCGTTAACTATATTAACTGATTCAGAGATGTAGTGGTTGTTTTACCTTCAGAGCCTCCTCTGGCACATGCAGCTCTCCTCGCACCACAGTGAACAAGTTGGTATGTGAGTCGGGTTAAGGAAGACAGTTTCATAAATAGCCAAAAACATAATAAATATCCATACACATTCTCACACAGGGCTCAAAATATGGAACCACATACCTCTAGTTCTACTTCTTCTTTTCTTTGTCATGCACATACACATAAATCTTTCAAATTATGAGTGTATAAACAAATTCAATCACATACAGATACACATAAGGACTTTGAAATACTAAATTAACACTAAATCTTAAAGGCTTTCAGAAGAAAATCTGATGACATTGAAGTACATTGTGCATTGAAGGATATCATATCCAAACCGCAGTTTGTCATCAATCTTTAAAGTGATGTACATCTGTTCCTGGATTCTGACATCATTCACAAATGTCTGAAAATAAGAGTCACATGATCACATTTTGGTGGGCTCAACTTATACTGGTCCAAATACGTTCATGAAATGTTAAAATATTAAATTAAAATCATAGACAAAGTTGTTAATCATTTCTAGTTCACCATAAGCACTGTACCTTACATAGGTCAAAGGCCAGATTTCCTAACAGCTTGTGCCAGCGCAAACCGTCTTTTGGCTTGAAAACAGTACTGTCAGGTTTTACTAAAGACGCACATTGAAGAATTAGCACTGAAAAGGCGTGGACACAGTTTTTTTTGCACCTGACCTTATTGAATATGTATTTGTAGGAGTTTCCCTTTCAGACGCAAAATTTCTGGGAGGAGAGTATTAAAATGAATCACACTACGCAATTTACTTTTGCGCTCGTCAAATTATTTTGCGCCTGTGTCGTCAGTAGATCACTGGCACATGATGTGCATCGGCTCTGCTTATCTGCGACTGCACTAATTTGTGCTGTGCTTGGTATATTGCGTTAATCGATATGTAAATAAGAAGTTGCGTCTGTGTTCTTTAATTTGTGTGTTGTCAGCACATCACTTGCAGAAATTTCCACGCCCAACGCACTGTTTTGGAACTGCGCTCTTGCGCTAATTTGCTCTGTTTAGTAAATCTCCAAGTGTTTTGAGGAATGGATTTGTAATATACTGTTTTACATATAGAATTTTCAAAGACCCTGTAAATTAAGTTGAAAAATTCAATAAAAAAAATAAAAAAATAAAATAAAAAGAAGAAATAATTAGTTACAGTCTTGAATGATGATTTGCTATTTGCCAGTCAGGCAAATTGTATTTGATGGAGGGATATTTTTATTTTGAGAGTATTTGATTAGACAAGATTATAAATGTTACATCTAGCATAGCAAGCATATAAGCCACAAAAATCACAAAAATGTATCTAATGAGGCATGTAATACAGGCATAACAGTTTGGAACTTCTTCAGAGAATTAAAACGCACACACACACACACACACGCAAAACAAAAGGCTTTTCTTTCCTGAAGCAAAAGATTATACAGATCAACAAGTCAATATCCCTTGAATCTGGGCTTTTTTTAATCTACTTAATCTTAGAAATGGAATAATAACAACATGCTTATGGTTTATTCTCAAAACCTCCTTGATCTGAAAATCTCCATCAGATTGTAGCTATGGTATGGTACTGTAGCAGACTGTACCTGAGGAGCACCATACACACACACTACACTCCATTAACCCGCCAAGACATCTGCGTATTTAATGAGTTCAACTTCAAAAGTTCAGTGCACAAATGGTTTACAGATCCCTACTACAGTGAGAGCCACCTCACAAAGTTTATAATAATGTGCTTTAAGGTCTGCTCCGTCTCAAATATCAGCCGCTTCCTGCAAATCCCAACAAAGAAGGGGAGCAAATCATACTGACAAAGCACTTTCTAAAGCATTCAAGTCTAAAATTCCCCTTGAAAAGCTGAATCAATCTCCTCATCTGTCCTTCCTACAATATAAAAAGACCTTAAGATATTTTGCAGGAATGTGGGGTCAAAGCTAGGAAATTTGTGCAGGCTCTTCGGTGGCTGACTGCAAGTTATTTCCCTTTATTCAAAGTTTTCAACATGTGCCAACTTAAACTAGAGGAATACAGTTTCATACAATGTCTGGACTTGTTGTGCGGAGTTTTGCTGAAAACTGATTCCTGGTCAAAATGAGAAGTGTAAACGGTACTGCTAAAAAAAGGTGGACAATATGCTGCACATACTATAATAGTAATTTCCTGCCAAAACAGGACAGGAAGAGGAATTCTTAAGCATGACTCAACAGGAAGAAGTTGTAATTTGTGTGAGCGGCCCCATGAGTTCTCATTTAGTCATAGAGTTTCTACTGACCACAAACAGAAAAACATAATCTAACACAAACAGAGCACAGACTCAGGAAAAGCAGACTGCACCTCAATATATTACTATGGTTTAGATTTACCACATAGTAAAAGAACCAAGTATGAAGGAAGGTTTGCATTTGAGTAAGGGGCAAACAAATCTGCGTCAAGATTCATTAAGAGTCTGAATATACATAAAATGGAAATGACAAGTCTAATTTTAAAGAACCTAGCCTTTATTGGGTTTTTTTAGTAATGACTGGCTGACTGTACATTATCTTGCATATTTCACACTGACTCAATAAGTAAATGGAGATGATTGATTTAAACTGAAATTATTTTATGTAAGAAGAAAGACTGTAAAGTGTGACATGCAGAAAGCACAGTTAAAATGGCGGCCTGGTAAAATCATCAAATTTGTTGCTTTAAAATCAGTGGCATTCATTTATCAGAAATGCACCACTCTGTTATCTTCCCTCTTACTCACCCCATTCAAGCTTCCCAGATCCTTTACTTTGTGCTCATCACTGCTGGACTCATAGTTGATGACAGCGTGCTGCTTGTCTACACTGCGAGACTGCAAATCACACACAGATAAAAGCAAGAGTTTGTTAAAACCAGAGAGAATTTTTGCTGAGCATTATCACTTCATGGATTTGTTATTTTTGTAAGCTAGTTTATATACAGCCACAGAAGTATTTTACCTCGTAGCAACGACAGAATTTGAAGGTGACATATCTTACAAGTGCAACATACCTAAACTGACAAACATCTGATAAGAAACAATCTTGGCAAGATTGGCTGTGAGCTCAAGTTGAAGTCACATTAGTGAAATTTCGTGAACAAAAAAGTCCATTGTCTACTGTCAGAAACATAGTGATGTATGAAGCACAGCTCACACAGAAGTAACTATAAAACCAAACAGATTTCTGTGGGTCAACGCGGTGAATCTGAGTGATCACTTTAGTAAATCTTTTGCCCTCATGCAAAACTCCTGTTGAAATTATTGGATTTTGATCATGAAAATTCAACAAACAATGGTAAATATTTAATGCTAAATGTTCAAATTAATTTTCAGGTACTGCATCTTCGTTTAAATTATGTGATGATGGCCAACCTCCTAAAGACATTGTTTGCAAACATTGTAATGACAAGTTGCTCATGAAATAAACATTCAAATGAGCAAATGAATGCAAATGTAGAAGTTTAGAGTATAAAACATGCATGTGCCGATGATAAAGCACCTAAAATGAGTGTACGTGAGCTAAATGGCTCTATTTTAAAATCGAACTCATCCTCAGTTCAGTGATAAGGAATCTAATGCATTCCCAATCTATTTTAAGACAAACCATGTGACCACTAAACGTATTGTAACACAATCACATGACCAGACTGAATTTGATTTATGCCTGACCCCCACATGGAAGGGTCAAAGAGGGAAATGGGGGTTTTCTAACTAAACAAAGCCTATGTTTATGTCTACCAGAGACTAGTATTTGAACACATGAAACCCCAGAGTTAGATTGTTCTCTACAAACTCACCATTTTAAAGGCACTATGAGCATAGTATTCGTTATGTACCAGTAAGTGGATTTGAGAAAAAGCTTTTTGTTATTGCTTTGAGATGCAAAGAATTCATTTCCGTTAAAGACTTCTGAACTAAATGTTTCCTCAGAAGGCCATTTCAACTTAAAATTTCTATGTAGTTACTAAGGTGTTGTGAGAGGGTTGTTGTTATGTGGTTTCTAGGCTGTTTCGTGCGGTTGCTAATGATTCTATGAGATACACAGTACACAACTTTCCCTCAAGTGGCTGATATTACATCTGCGTTTGTGTTGTGATATGTTAAGTTTGTTTTGGGGTTGGACTGAGTTACTCAGCTCTCTAATGACGTGACTGGCACTCTCTCCCCCTGTAATGCTTGGCATTACAGTCTCTGCTCTTGTAGTTCAACACTGTAGTACATCTAAAAGTACCCCATGAGCTGTTCGCCCCACTTTCTATTAATAAAGTTGCATGACTAACACGTGTGTACTGATGCTGTGCTAGATAGTAACAGTCATGCCACTTAGCTGGAACACAACTTTCCTCCTGGGCATGGATTAATCTTTCTGCATCCTTCCTATCATCATTACAGAAAACTTGTGAAATACACTAGCGTTAAGTTTGGGGTTGATATATTTTTAAAAAGTTTTTAAAAGAAGTCGTTTATGCTTAAGGCTGTATTAATTTTTTTTTTTTTTTTAATCAAAAATATAGTAAAATCAGAAATGTTAAATAGGTTTACAATTTAAAATAACTGTCTTTAAAATGTAATTCATTCATGTGATGCAAAGCTGATTTTTCAGCATCATTACTCCAGTCTTCAGTGTCACATGATCCTTCAGAAATCATCCGGAAATGCTGATTTGCTGCTCAAGAAACATTTCTTATTATTATCAATGTTGAAAACAGTTTGAGACAGGACTACAAGTTTGAAAACAGTCATTCTTTTGCCATTTCACTGAGTGATGCTAATAGTACAAAAATACTCACTTCACCTAAATAGAGACTTTTGATTTAAAGCTGCAGTCCGTAACTTTTTTTGGTTAAAAATGATCCTAAATCAATATTTGAGCAAGTACATAACCAGCTGGTGTTCAAAACTATCGGCTTCCTTTAGCCCGATTCACAACGGTTGTCTTATAATAATGTTTTCTAATTTGAGTGGTACGGGTAGGTTTTCGTGGGAAATTCGCACATGGCACTGCGTCATTACATCACATCTGTCAACATAAAGAAGTTGTCCCAGCTAGTAGGCGATCGCATGTGAGGATCCTGCAGGTGGTGGATCATTTATAGCCTTTTCTCACAGCAACTGGAATAATTAAATGTTTCATTTTGATGGCGGATTGTAATCCAGAAAGGATTATGTGTTTATGAAACACATGTGAATGAAATTAAATTATATTCCAGTTTAAAATGTGCTTCTGATTACAGATAGCCTTATTACACAAGATTTGTATTTTAAAGAAAACCAGTTTGAAGGTAGCATAATTTGCTTTTTTGGTTAAAATAATTTATTAATATGAAATTCGAATGGCATGACAATTAGATATTAGACTGTACAGAAATTGAAATCTACACGCTAAAACACACTATACTCATAGTCACGCAATGCTGATGTTGTTAACATTAATAATTTGAGAATAAAGTATAACAATAATAATAATTTGCACGGTTTGATGTGATATGAGCTAACTGATCGTTAGATTAAATATCCAATGGTAGCGCGATTTATTGTAATTTTTTACCCCTCAGTTGGTCAGAACAAACATGGCAGACTTGTTACTTACTTGTTCAGATGACAATATACGGTGAAAATTCTTATTTGGGTCATATATTCCAAGACGTAGGCTAGAATCTGTGAATCGGTTTCAAACAGAAATGGCGACAAAGAGGCAAAACTTACGGATTGCAGCTTTAAAGGGGTCATATGATGCGATTTCTATTTTTCCTTTTCTTTAGTGTGTTATGTAGCTGTTTGGGCATGTATACGATCTGCAGAGTTATAAAGCTCAAAGTCTCCCACAAAAGGATTTATGCTATCTAAGAAAGAAGGCTGATCCAGACTGGGCTAAAACGCCTCATTAAAACACGCCTCCACATGTCTACATCACGATGTGGAAATATTTACATAATGCCGCCCAAATGTTCACGCAAAGAAAGAAAGCATGGTTTCAGTAACCGCAGTAGTGCTGATGCAGACACGTCAGGGAGACGCTGTGTGTTTCTAAGCGAAAGCAAAAGCACTTCATTTGGCCTTCCGAAAATAGATGCAGTTAGAAATCATTAAGATTACTTACAACAGAACAGCACAACCCAAATGTTCGAATTTGTGCAAGGCATTTTATGGACAGCAGTTTCGTGAACCTAGGAGAGTACAAGGCTGGCTGTGCACAAAGGATAAAAAAAATGAGTCAATTCTGACTTTACTGTGACAATCTGGCGCTTCTGAATCAGCGACTGTAAGTATGTTTTGTTATTAGTTTAAGTATTTGCTATTGACTGTTAAAATGTGGAGTTTTGCGTTGTGTCGTGTGTGTGTGAGAGAGAGCAAATACATACGAGCATCATCACTATGTCTGTCACACCGACTCTGTTCCACTTTCGGGCTTGAACTGATGGTAAAACTAAGGACAACTGGACAACTATTAACTGTCTTTATAAAGCTGAAGCTCGCGATTATGGTAAGGGAAGTTACATTTCTGACACGTGCTTGTGGTGTTCGGCCAATCACAATGCACTGGGTCAGCTGGCCAATCAGAGCAAACTGATGAGGGGCTTTGTAGAAAACGACGCGTTTGAGAGAGGCGGGGCATAGAGGACCTACAATAATGTACAGTATTTGAAAAATAATGTGTTTTTTGAACATTAAAGCATATCAACATATTCTGTTACAGCAAACTCACAAAATAATGATCTTTAAAATAGCATCATATGACCCCTTTAACAACATGTTCATAAAAGCATCAGGGTAGTATTATAGTATACAGTATATTAATATTTCAAATGAGCTTTTATTGTTAAACTTTCAATTTTCATTTTTAATAATTTTATGTGCTTATCATTTTTATTAGTTTTTTTTAATATTTCTGTTTATCTATAATTTATTTTTTTTATTTCAGTTTTAGTCATTTTTGTACTTAAACTTATTTCATCAAGTTCACATGGCATCACTTCTAATTTCTTTTGAAGTTTTTCATCTACTTTTTATACTTATATTTTATTTATTTCCACTTTATATCAAATCAAACAAAGAAGATTTTTCAGTTTTAAAACTGAGAGACACCCTTCCTGACCTGTAGCATAAGCTCGCAGTCATCGCGGCCCACAAAGATCATCTCACGGGGCAGCCGGTGCCGCGTACCCCCGCTGCTCACGAGGAACCAGGACGTGAGGCTCATCTCTGCACTCTCCTCCAGCCTCAGTCCCTACGTCATCCTGATGGACAGATAAAGACAGAGAGACATTTATGAAAAACTTTCTATCAGTGACATTCCATTTCTCACTCAACATTACAAAAACACTTTTACAAAATGTATGTTTTTTTAAAAATGAATAAATAAATGAATAGTGGGCTTTTATAAAGAGATCATGTTCGTCCCACTAAGTTGTTTAAATTTGAACCGACAGTGGAATGTGGGTGGAGAGAGACAGAGAGGGAGATCCGTTAGACCGCGCTGAAATCTGCTGCATGCTGACTACAGAGGCCTGGGACACTTCCCTCCTCCCTCGCCGCCTATGATCATTGCCAGATGCGGCAGGAAGTGATGTAGGCAACTTGGCTGCACACCCTACTGGGCTGTGGGATTTTTTTCCCTTGAAAAGGAGGTCACATTCAGCTGCTCTGAGCTACAGCTGCAAATGGTCTGGGAAGAGGAATTTAATGTATCCTCCTGACATACAAACCCACATGCCTCGTCTAGGTGACCCAGTGCAACTCCTCAACCTCTTATTTTTTTACTCCAAGGCACAACATGGTACATGACCAAAAACATTGTATTTCAATGGTATATGATATTAAAAATTATGGCTGTTGGCCATGTAGTCTGTAAATTATTTACAGCAATGTGCAACCTAAAACGAATACAGATGTTTAAAAAAAAAAAAACAGACATCTGACCTACAATAACAAGTCTCTATATAACTGTAATTATTGTAGAGAGCATGACTGTTTCTCCTGGAAGACCCTCATGACTAGCACTCACAAGCAGCTATGGCTACTTCACATTGGATATTGTGAAAGCCCTTTTTATTAGCACATCGCTATAACAACATCTTGACCAATAATGGGTGCCGTTTTGATATATGGGCCCCATATTTGCTGAGAGTGCACTATGATTATGCTGCTTGAGGAGCTGGAACACAATATCCACTCATTGAAATACAATATAGCCGACCTCAACTTACAAATTCTAAAGGTCCTCTTATAGATGTAAAGTAGACTGAGAACCAAGATGCATGAAATGCATTTATTATAATGGCAATATGATACTATTAATCTACATAATTTAACACTTTCTAAGAAAATCTAAATAATGATAATACTAGCAAAAATAACTGTGTAGGATTTCTTTTTGTAAATTTGTAATATTGTATAATAATAAAAGGGAGAGAAAACAAACAATTTATATATATATATATATATATATATATATATATATATACACACACACACAGTATATATACATATATATATATATAAATTACACAATTTACATAAATGTTCTAACATGTTTGAAAAAACATATAGAGCCAGTACTACATACTTAAAGAAAGTTCTAGAATTACTTCCTGTGAGAACTTTTATTTATCAACCGAGATGTGATATTGGCTGTAGGTTTGGGTCAATGTGTCTGACAGGAATAAGTTCAGAGAAGTCCTTCTCAACCTAGATAGATTATATCTTGGGAGCAGCTTGCAAGGAATAGCTGAATACTAGCAGCTGGTTTTTCTCTTTTCTGGAACACAGGCTTTAGTTGAGCAACCACAGGAAAACCTTTATACCCGTCAACTACCCACGGAATTCAGGAATAAGCATAACGTGGCAGAGGCGCCCTGATGTGGTGCGATATGAACCTCTCTTTTAATAAGACATGAAAGAGCTTTGGAAGCTGGAGAATGTTGGTCGTCAGTACCTTCTAATGAACACATGCATTTCTGACAGACCTCAATCTTCAAACCCATCACAATCCCTCTATGGCCGCCGAGACAATCTTGAGAAATGAAATACTTTAAGACATTATTTAAAAGCTTAAAGCGAGACAGCAAATCTTCCGACTTTACTCTTGGAGTGAGATTCACCTTCTTAAGAGGCACAAGCACTCTTAAGATATCATGAATAGACACATCACTTTCCACTAAAGCAGTTTTGTGGCCCCCAAAGCTCCCCCTCTTCTTCCAAACTGAGTGACATATGGTGTTTTTAGTGGGTGAAAGGCTGATTTCACTATGCTGGCTGTGAGTGCATCCTCCTGCCTCAGTGTCTGAAGAGATGGATTGTTTTGGGTTGACTGAGTGTTTTTGCAAGGAACAGGAAGTGTGGCTAACGCTTCTTCCTGCTTCCCCCAACTCATTTCTGAATTTCTATCATTTTATTCATCTCTGAGAGGAATAAGGAACTGATTCACTCTGGAATAGATAAGCAGTAAAACTGGAAAACCCCATTTTTTGATAAGCTTCAATCTTAATGCTATATATGTTGCAATAGGAACAACTCAAATATGTCAGATTGGGATGTTTTTCTGTACTACATATAATAGTAAAACCTGTTCATTTCAGACTGGTGTTTCTCATATATGAAGCTCTTGCTTGACTTTCTGCATGAAGTCTACACCCATCTAAAGAGATCTCCAGCCAGATGATGACACAACCCTGTAAGTGTCCTCCCTAATCCACATGACCTCATATCATGACCCATGAGTACTAGCCTGATCCATCTCTGCTGTCTATCTGCAGCCCAGTCTAGTAAACAGACACTCATAAAGGAACAGTCAATTTAAAAATTAAAATTCTGCTATTTATTGACCTTCATGTAATTTCAAACATGTATGACTTCTGAAATGAAACACTTTATTAGCTAAAAATCTTTCCATTTGCATTCACATATACAGTATCTCACAAAAGTGAGTACACCCCTCACATTTTTGTAAATATTCTATTATATCTTTTCATGTGACAACACTGAAGAAATGACACTTTGCTACACTGTAAAGTAGTGAGTGTACAGCTTGTATAACAGTGTAAATTTGATGTCCCCTCAAAATAACTCACAGCCATTAATGTCTAAAACGCTGGCCACAAAAGTGAGTACACCCCTAAGTGAAAACGTCCAAATTGGGCGCAATTAGCCATTTTCTCTTCCCGGTGTCATGCGACTCGTTAGTGTTACAAGGTCTCAGGTGTGAATGGGGAGCAGGTGTGTTAAATTTGGTGTTATCGCTCTCACTCTCTCATACTGGTCACTGGAAGTTCAACATGGCACCTCATGTCAAAGAACTCTCTGAGGATCTGAAAAAAAGAATTGTTGCTCTACATAAAGATGGCGTAGGCTATAAGAAGATTGCCAAGACGCTGAAACTGAGCTGCAGCACGGTGGCCAAGGCCATACAGTGGTTTAACAGGACAGGTTCCACTCAGAACAGGCCTCGCCATGATTGACCAAAGAAGCTGAGTGCACGTGCTCAGCGTCATATCATATAAGGTTGTGTTTGGGAAACAGACGTATGAGTGCTGCCAGCATTGCTGCAGAGGTTGAAAGGGTGGGGGGTCAGCCTGTCAGTGCTCAGACCATACGCTGCACACTGCATAAAATTGGTCTGCATGGCTGTCGTCCCAGAAGGAAGCCTCTTCTAAAGATGATGCACAAGAAAGCCCGCAAACAGTTTTCTGAAGACAAGCAGACTAAGGACATGGATTACTGGAACCATGTCCTGTGGTCTGATGAGACCAAGATAAATTTATTTGTTTCAGATAGTGTCAAGTGTGTGTGGCGGCAACCAGGTGAGGAGTACAAAGACAAGTGTGTCTTGCCTACAGTAAAGCATGGTGGTGGGAGTGTTATGGTCTGGGGCTGCATGAGTGCTGCCGGCACTGGGGAGCTACAGTTCATTGAGGGAACCATGAATGCCAACATGTACTGTGACATACTGAGGTAGAGCATGATCCCCTCCCTTCGGAGACTGGGCTGCAGGGCAGTATTCCAACATGACAACAACCCCAAACACACCTCCAAGACGAACACTGCCTTGCTAAAGAGGGTAAAGGTGATGGACTGGCTAAGCATGTCTCCAGACCTAAACCCTGTTGAGCATCTGTGGGGCATCCTCAAACAGAAGGTGGAGGAGCGCAAGGTCTCTAACATCCACCAGCTCCGTGATGTCGTCATGGAGGAGTGGAAGAGGACTCCAGTGTCAACCTGTGAAGCTCTGGTGAACTCCATGCCCAAGAGGGTTAAGGCAGTGCTGGAAAATAATGGTGGCCACACAAAATACTGACACTTTGGGCCCAATTTGAACATTTTCACTTAGGGGTGTACTCACTTTTGTGGCCAGCGGTTTAGACATTAATGGCTGTGAGTTATTTTGAGTGGACAGCAAATTTACACTGTTATACAAGCTGCACACTCACTACTTCACATTGAAGCAAAGTGTCATTTCTTCAGTGTCGTCACATAAAAAGATATAATAAGTGTGCTCACTTCTGTGAGATACTGTATTTAATAACGGTAAATACAGATGTGTCCTGGGCATGGCAGGTTTCACATCAAACATATCTAAATATATATATAAATTCATTTAGTACCGTACACAAAACTACTGCATGGCTTTATAAAACTTGAAATATAGGGCACAAGTTGACTGGAACAGTTTTATGTCATTTTCAGAGACTGACAGCACACATCCCCACTTTCCACTTTTATTACCATATTTTCCAGAATGCAAGTCATGCACCTGAAACATGCTTCTGCAATGTATATTCCAAATCGACTAACACTTTCAGAAAAAAAAGCACAGAACAAAAGCTGTCACTGGGGCGATACCCTTTCAAAAAGTACTAATATGTACCATTTAGGTATTAATATGTATACAATAGGTATTACATTAGGTACTAATATGCACCTTTTAGAGGTAAATATGGCACAAAGGTATACCTTTTGAAAAGGTACCACCCCTGTGAGAGGTTTTGGACGTTTTTATCTGAGAGTGATAATGCAATTAACAAAGTATGCAAAACACACATTTGTATTCATCCCGAATGAGAGAGGGAGCCTACATAGGCCCAAGTTTATTTGTATAGCTTATGTCCCACACACAAATAGTTTCAGTTTCATTTTAAATACATTTGTTTATGCTTAGCATTTATATAAAATGTTCTGAATACTCTTAAATTGAAAGAATTTGTTGTTAAGTGAGGGGAACTAAAATACTGGCTGGTATTTTACATTATTTCTGAATATAATAATAAAATGTGATTAATATACCAATGCGATTTATCTGTGTGTTTTTCTGAAAAAATTTGATCTGGTGTGACTTATAGTCAAGTGTAACTTATTTTTGATGGAAAATATGGTATATGGATAAAGAGCATATTAATATTTTGCACCTTATGTGTTCCACAATATAAAGAAAGGAATACAGATTTGGAACTACGTGAGAGTGAGCAAATCATGACACCAATTTTCATTTTGGCGTGAACTATCCCTTTCAAATGAACAGTTCATGAAAGACAGGGTTTAGGTACAGCAGATGCACTGTAACATATACGTCACTCTTTGAGAAAATACAACGTTCCACAATACAGTGAAGTCCTCAGGTCTATGAATGCCAAGTGAAGGTCCTTGAAGGTAACATGATGTTGTGAGGCCAATGAACACTGGTGGGTAAGTGATAAAGTCAATGTCCTCCCTGCTATCTCTTGAGAGAGGTAAAATCACTGAGGCATCACACACTGTTAAAAAATTAGTCTCGGTTCATTGCTTTTATCTAAGTCATCGGTAGAAACCACACTCAGAAATGATATCTCCATCATTCTGTTCCTTTCACAAAGCACTTTGTTTGCATTACCAAAACATTGATTATTATTTCCAGAAACAGATGCTGCAACAACAAGCCTGAGGGCATCTGAGCCCTCTGTTTTAAACCTGGGAAGGTATCTGACTACACTTCTGTCCAGAAAGTATAGCGCATATCTATATGCTAATGCTGGGAGAGAAATCGATCCACAGACCGTCTCAGTGCTTGAGAAGAATACAGTGAGTGGGCTTGACATGAATGAACAATGGCTGGACTTTCATTCAGATAATTCAAGTTGATGTTTGCACTGGAATAGAATAGATATAGTGTCTTGTCTGCAAAATTTTGCAGAGCAACAGTACATGCGATTGCACCTATGAATCTAAAAAATATATACTTATCAAAAAAATTATACGTGCTGTACAATGACGTTATTTACATGCTTATTACATATTATTCAGAAGATGAGAAGAGTTTATTATCTTTAAAAATAAATCATGAAATGTAAAAAGATTCACCTTAATTCATATCTACGGCCTTATCTCTGCACATAAAAGGAGGCCAATGCAGTAAAACATGCTGAGAGAGCAAATTTGGGGATGCTGTAAAAGTACCATATGGCCAAGAGAAGCAGACATCTCATTTACATCATCAGCATGTGGCAGCAGGAAGAAAGATCCATCATTAATCCAAATCTAATACACTTGTGACTAGACCTTATCAGACACAACAAAATGTGCCCGTTGGGTGGTAATAAACATGCATAATGACATACTTGACCCAACAGACCTACTTATGCAAATAAACAACCAGTAAATGTTTCTGACCAAAGGGAATTTTTGCTACATGTTCAGACGCTCATTCAGAACAAAAACGAGTTATTTATCATATGAATTAAACTGTACCGCTGAAAACTTTGAGGTCGGTAAGTCTTTCTTAAATAATAATTACAAATATTTTTCATAATGTCATATACTTTAAAATATAATTAATTATTGTGATGACAAATCTGAATTTTCAGCATCATTACTCCAGTCCTCAGTCTCACATAATTCTTTAGAAAGGATTTATGCTGATTTGCTGCTAAAGAAACATTTCTTGTCAATGTTGAAAACAGTTGTGCTGCTTAATTTTCATGGAAACTGTTATATGTTTCAGGGTTCTTTAATGAAAAGCAAGTTCAAATGTTTGAAATCTTTATAACATTGTGACGTTATGAACATGAATGAAGAGAACTGCGTGTTCAGCAAGTCATCAATAAGCGTTTACTCTGACTGCCATTATACACCTTTAGGCATCTATTGCATGCACTTGAATTACCACTTACAATCAGCAGACCAGATATAAGCGGGGGACAAATAATGGATCACAAATATAGGTCAGAACTAAAGAGCAGGATTAAGCTAGCCAGTGGGCATACAGAATCCAGACTGGCCTGAAATGACCCAATAGTCTGACCATCAAACATAGACAGCCATTTATATGCATTTGCAATACAACACTGACAGGAGAAGAGCCAAGAAAAAAAATTAAGCTGTTATTAAGCTTCAAAAATACACATGCATCTTTTTGTAGGGTGTATGCTGTCAAATACTTGCTTATATAGTAATTCTCGGATAACACTGTTTTTGTAATTGATGGACTGTGAGCATGTGATTCCTTGTGGCTTCTTTGTGAATCCACATTCACTTGGTACTTCCGTTTAACAACAGGAAGGCTCACTGGATTGGTCAGTCAACATGATCCAACTAAGGAAGTGATGCTAACTTATGAATAATTAATGATTTGGGGCCCAGGGTTCACAAAAGAGAGATTTTCTTGTGAAAGCCCCAGACTCAGTGTAGGATATGTTTTGGTCTGGGTCTAGTTGTTGCATTTTCTCTTTTAGAAGATTTAAACTGGGGACCAGACATATGATTTCTCATGAGCCATAAAAGATACCAGAATAGTATTAAATTCATTCCATTCAATTATCTGTTTTTCTTTGTTTTTGTGAGAAGAAATAATGAAAAGGTTGTTAAAAAAAAAAAAAAATACAGACCTGCTGCCACATAGTCTACTACTCTTACTGTTACTGTGACAATACAGTGATAAGTTTGCATTTTGGAACCCAAAAAGATGCATTAAAAAGGGTCTGGACACAACATGTATAAACAAACAGCTGATTCATAACCTAGACTGAAATACTCAGAGAAAAGTACAGATTAGTCAGTCAAAATACACTAGAGGAAACGTACAAAGCAATAACAGTCACACCCAAAAATACGTAAAAATAAACACTCCCTGCCCATTAACTACTTGTTTTATGCATAATTTAGGCTGTCACTGTTTGACACTAAATTATTTGATATTGAAATTAAGTATGGGTGGCTAAATTATTTTTAAAAAATCTAAAACTTACAGCAGTTTAGAAAAAGGAACGTGTCAAATCAATTAATATTATTATGACATTAAAAAAAAAAAAGCTGGGTCAAACTTAAGCCATTCAACTTTGGTCCTGCAGAAAAAAGTGGAGACTGCAAAAAAACAGCCATTAGTTTAACGTGCTCTCCAGAGGAGTTCAAATAACTGATATGCTCACATTTATAGACACGAAATGTCAACATGATACCCAAAAATGCTGTCTAGGTAGGGAGCTGAACTCACTAGGTTTTGAGACACAGTCTCTATATGCAGTTTTAGGTTTATATTCTAATAACGTGCTTAAAATAAACTCTGAAGAAGTAATAGATAATACAGAACCCCCCTTTTCAACTAGTAATTCAATTTAGTAACAAACCCTATTACAAAGGACAATTCACTGCTATTTTGACACTATACAGTTTTTCCTCTAAAACCAGATATAGCAAACAATTAATGACAAGGTATAAACATTTTGCAGCGTTGAAAAGTGTAATTAATACTACAATAAAAATACATGTAGGCCAGATGTAGCAGAACAAAACAAGAGCCTTTGTCAAAACAAAGGATTCTGCGCAGTGCCCTTCACAGTGTGCACCAGTGCCCGGCAAATCATGCACATCTCCTACACATCCGACTTACTGTACTGAAATATTGTTGTTTTTAATGGTTTGCTGCGATCGAGAGCAAATTTTACGATACTAAGTAAGATGCCATGCGTTCGGGCAAACCGGTGACCAGCGCTTGTGTCCTCTTCATGCATATAGTCAAACTCACTATTACATTCAACTTAATACTTAAATCAAGATTAGATTAGAATATCCTTGAAGTGACGCTAGCGTTAGGACGCACAACGTTAATACAAAAATCACACCTGAATACAGGCGGTGTTCGAGCTAGTGTTTATTCATTCAATATGATCGAACTGGCTAGCTGTGTCCTGCTGTTTCATATACGGTATCCTGACCACAGGATCAGATCAGATCATAGGAATAGCGTGCATTCTTTGCACCGCAGCCTTATGGGAAAATACGTTTAACACGAGCAAATGCATTAATACGCTAGCGTTATTATAAATGACCTATTGTTATGTACACTAAATATAAAAATGATTCTTTATGAGAATGTTCACTCACCCTTGCTCTTCTTATCGCTGTCAGATTTATCTCTGGCTTCAATGCAGCAGCTAACGTTAAACGGTTTTCGTAGCCCAGCCCAGTGTGTATCCCCACGTCTCCTATTTGCCTCAGTTGCTCAGCAGCAATATCGTTATTCCTAACAAATAGCGGCGACATACGGCAGCCTGGAATCAGGCAAGTAGGACAGCGTTTGCAGTTCCAACACAGTCCGGTGGGCGTGTCCTCGTACATGACTTGTGTTCAAAATAACAAGCATAAAATATTTTAGAGATTATTTCTTTAATTGACTTTTTTAGCATTAAATTGGAACGCAAATATTATGCTTACAATAATGAGCGTTTTTAAACAGTAAACGTTCAGTGCAACACCATTGTGAATACCGGAAATGCCCGTCTTGTAGTTTTTTACTCTCCCTGACTTAGCCGATTTGATACTGTAAAAACTACAAGTTCCGGTTGCCTTTGCGCAGTTTACGGAAGTGCACTTCTGCCATGCAACCGTTGACGTCCTTTTGGACGTCGTTCATTGATAATACTACAACACTTTCAGTAACAGTGAGTTTGAGAAATTGTGCGGTATATTTACAAACCTTTTTGGTTTTGTTACGTGTTTAAAGCAATAATGAAACCGTCCTTGGACTCTGACGAGGAGGAGGAATTAGGAGCATTGCAGAAGACATTGAGAGGTGATGTTTTTAAACAGAGAAAAGATGATTCAGCCCAGTGTTGCTGTCTACAAGACTGTAATATTGAAAACGATATTACAGAAAACCAAAGTATTAACCAGTTTATTCACACTTAAAGTGAGACTCTGACAGAGTATTATTCATTGTGAACATTGTGTTAAACCATAGAAAACAGCACAATTAGTAAATATTTCAACTTGTTACTACAGAATATATGTGATAAACTATACAATACTCAAGTCAGGGTATCTCATATTCATATTATGTACTAAAATCAAAGTATTTGTATGATGTCAATGTTTCAGAGCGAGCCAACCGCAGTATCCAGCACCTCTCCAGCATGCTGGCCAGCCACAGCTCTGACTCTGAGTGTTCAGAACCAAAGCAGCAGCAGGAGAAGCTCAGTCCTCTGCTGCAAATCCCTCCTATACAGGTTCAACAGAGTGAAGCAGGTACAGATCATGCAGGAAGCATGTTATTCTGACAGATCATTGTAATGCAGGATTGAGTTGCATCCTGATTATTGTAGTTGTGTATTAAAATGCATTCCATGCAGACATCTTCTGGATGAGTAGCCTTATTTGTGCAAATTATTATTTTTGTTTATTTATTTATGTTTGTTTTTTCAGTCAGTCAGCTGCGTTCCTTACTTCAAAAGCAGTCCAAAGATGCAAATGTTGCATCCCCATCTCCTTCCAAGAGGAAATTAACTGGAAAGGTACTGCAATTAAATCAGGGCTTCTCAAAATAGAGGTTGCAATTTGATGAAAAGCTCATTTTTATTGTAATCATAAAAATGTAACTTAAAATGAATCATTTTAAAATAAAATAAAAATATAAATTGACTAAAAAACGTCATAGAATTGTGAACATGTATATATAATTTAAAAACATTCACATTTAATTTCTTTATATATAAATAAATGTCATTTTAATTTATATTTTACATTCTAATTAAATTAAAATATTCACTTAAAAACAAAATATTTAACATAAAAAAAAATTAACCACTAATAAGTTTAAATGTGCAAGTACACTCTTATTTTTTAGTGAACATGTTAATGCACCATACTTTATAATATGAATTTATGGTAATATGTATCGTAATTATAATATGTAGTGAGAACCATTAACTTTTGCTCAATAGGTTTATTGCTCTTACTTAAAAATATACACAATATTAATTGAAACTATATAATTGTGCTGTCTAGCAAAGAGCCACAGATGAGGGCAATAGCAGTTTGCCTGGTGTTCACGACTTGGTTCCCATCATCCACAATCAGTCTGAGTACATTCAGCACCTGGAGGCTGAGGTGAAGTTCTGCAAGGTCAGTCCTGTTAAATAAGATAAGATAAGATAATATCAGTGAATTTATTGTCTGAGGCATTCTATGAGATTGATAATGGGGGTTTCCCCAGATAAAGCAAGTTGTATTCAACTGGTCATGTGATGGGAATTTTGTTGCAATTTTACTGTAGGTGTAATTGTTCATGTATTTGTACTGATTGTGTTGTTTCCTCTCTAAAGGATGAACTCCTTGGAATGAAACAGAGAGTGAGAGTGGTGATTGTGGAGAATGAGAAATTACACGAGGAGCTGAAAGCAAAGGCGGTTGAAGAAACTCTTAAAGAATACACATTTGTAGACAGCACCGTATGTAGCCATGAGGCCTTTATTTTTGGTGCTGACAGAAATGGCAAATATGGAACTGTAATGACATAATTTATGAAAATATGAGTCATTTTATTGATCATTTTCAGTTAAACATGGAGCGCACACCAGAAAAGACTTCAAAGCAAAAACTTGACTCCATTAATCAAGCTGAGGACCACAAATGGAAGAAAGAAATGGTATTTGTGGTTAAACATTCATGTAGCTGAAAATGTCACATCAATAAATGGACAAATTGTGCACTAAAATTGTGATTTCCATCTCTTTGTCTTAGGAACAGCTGAAGTGTCTCTATCAAGCACAAACCGAGACCCTGGAGGCTCAAGTGGTCTCCCTGAAGTAAGTGGGCTTCAATCAGTGGCCAAGCCTAAAATATATATATTTTTTATCTTACTGAATCCGATCACACTAAAATACACTCTTACAATCCGAGTGGGTACGCTGATTGAATTACACATTTTATTCATTTGCATTGCTAAAAAGACACCAAAATGTCATATAAAATATAATCTTATCATGCATTCTGCATGCTTATGATTTTAGAGGACCTCCCTGATTATAAATGCCTACTGCTGAAAATGCAGATTGCCAGAGTTGGCCTTTGTGATTTATAGTGCTCTTTAGAACAGTCATACTGATTGTGTATCAGCAATATTTGCACTGTGATTCCGTCCACCGATAGAATCAGTCGGTCATCATATATGCATATTGTAAAAATGTGCCCTCTTACTGCACATTCCTGTGTAGGAAAGACTTGGTGAGCATTCAGAAGGAATATGAGGAAACGAAAGAACGACTGAGGCACAAAGAAGCAATGGCTGTGGCGGCGGGCAGTGGTCAGCGTGTGGGTGGTCTGTGTCTGAAGTGTGCCCAGCATGAAGCAGTTCTGGCAGAGACACACTCCAATGTTCATGTACAGAGCATTGAAAGACTTACTAAGTAAGTGTGTTTTTAGTGTTTTAATTTTCACTGTTAGTACGAGTCTTAGACCTAAAATAATGTAATTCTCTTATTAAATAAATTACATTATTTTCAAATAGAATACTTGGGTATTTTTGTTTATTTAATTTTTTTGGCAGTTCAAAAAGTTAGGGGTCGGTAGAATTTTAATGTTTTTAAAGACTTCTCGGTGCATTTATATGAACAAAAATACATATTAATAATAATATAAATGGTATTAGAATGTTAAATATCTGTTTTCTATTTTAATGTTTTAAAAAATTCCTGTGATGACAAAACTGATTTATCAGCATCATTACTCCAGTCTTCAGTGTCACATGATCCTTCAGAAATCATTCTAATATGCTAAATTGGTGCTCAAGAAACATTTCTTATTATTATTAATCTTGAAAAGAGTTGTGCTGCTTAATATTTTGGTGGAATCTGTGATACGTTCTTTTATTTATTTATATATATATATATATATATATATATATTAGTGGTGGGTTATCGGCGTTAACGTGCTGCGTTAACGTGGGACTCTTATCGGGCGATAAAAAAATATCGCCGTTAATCTATTCTCAAAGTTGGGTTGGGGGCTAGGTCTATACTACGCAAGCTATGATGACTTTCACCTTGATATTTTAGCGTGGATGTATACCTAGCCGAATTGCACTGTAGGGGGCGAGAACGAGTCTTCGAACCTGTGTGTATGCGTTAGTGATGCGCGGATGAGCTAAAACGTCACCCGAATCCGCAGCTTCAAATAAATTATCCACCCGCCAACCGCCCGCACCTATATTTTTGTCTGATTTAGATAACCGCACCCGATCGTCGCATTCAGTGTTCATACGGTCATGAAAAACCTGGAAAAGTCATGGGATTTTAAAACATCAATTTCCAGGCCTGTAAAGTTTTGGAAAAATAAATAAACCCAGAAAGTTTTGGAAAAGTCACGTTTCACAATTCTATGTAGGCCTACAGTAGAATTACGCTTAATCAGGAGGTCCTGAATTTCGTTGTGGGATTGCGCATATATTCCCGCAGCTTTCGACTTTAAAATGAGGGAAATTCCTGCAAAACATTTATTCAGTATAGCGTGTAGGTTAGATGAGTAAATAAATTCACACAACCAGTCATTTAAAAACAGCGTGAGTGATTCAGCTGTACCGCGTCTTCTCTCTTTGACCTTCTCTTCACATCGGCGCATCTAGTGCTGCTGCACGCTGGGATACAAGACTTTAGCTCGCGTTTCGGTACAGTTGACAGAATTGTCAATTGCCTAATCGGCCATTGTTGCATCGTCACAGAAATGTATTATTTGCACGTCTTTTTAAGTCTTTCGGTACTCGTGCGCTCCAGAGGAGCTTTTCTGTGCGCTGCAGTCACATCCAAAGCGCTGCGCTGCGCTGCGAACAAATAAACAAAGCTTGTTGCGCTTAAGTGGCCAAATACACACAAAATAACGTCAAAATGGTTGTCCTGGCGAGTATCCTCATAATGTCGGTTTTGTCTTAAATTGCGAAAGAAAACGCATATGTATAAGTATTGGATCTGTGAAGTCTTGTGACAGCAGCGTAATAAAGCTGTGCCGTCTGTTATTAATGTTAATCAAACAACAAAAGACAGAGGAAAACCCTCACTGCTCTTGACTAAATAATGTTTTGTTGAATAACTTTAATATATTGATTTACAGTTTATTCAATTTCTGTATCCTATTTAAAACACGTTCATATTTTAGAAAATGTAGTTATAAAATTTGCATGATTAATGATTTATCTTATCCACCCGCGACCCACCCGCATATAATCAAAATGCAATATTTTATTACCCGACCCACCCGACCCGCGGATGTAACCGCCATCCGCGCATCACTAGTATGCGTGCTAACCAAGCGGCAACCTCCTACTACTAAAACTATTAAAACCTTATCTTTAAAGAATAATCATACAATGTCTTCAATGTTATTATCAATATTAAATCCCTTTATTTTTATGTCGGGAAAAACGGAACGCCCCAAAAGCCTTTAGGTAGGCTAAATTATGTAATTTTAAATTACATCATTTAATTAATTAATTAGCCTAGTAATTATCAGGACACCACGAATTACCACCATATTATGTTTGCTTCTTGATGACTGCTATTTGTTTACTACTAGTAGTGAATTTATTCTGATCTATTTGGCAGAATTCAAATGAGCCATTTTAATCTAGATTAATTCCAAGATTACAGTGAGATTAATCTAGATTAAAAAATTAATCTATGCCCACCACTAATATATATATATATATATATACTGTATATGTATGTATATATATATATACATATATATATATATATATATATACTGTATATGTATATATATATATATATATATATATATATATATATATATATACTGTATATGTATGTATATATATATATATATATACATATATATATATATATATATATATATATATATATATATACTGTATATGTATGTGTATATATATATATATATATATATATATATATATATATATATATATATATTAGTGGTGGGCATAGATTAATTTTTTAATCTAGATTAATCTCACTGTAATCTTGGAATTAATCTAGATTAAAATGGCTCATTTGAATTCTGCCAAATAGATCAGAATAAGTTCACTACTAGTAGTAAACAAATAGCAGTCATCAAGATATATATATACTGTATATGTATGTGTATATATATATATATATATATATATGTGTATGTAATATAAATTTTTTATATATATTTTTTAAACATTAGAAATTATAACTGTTATTTTTCTGCCATTAACTGCCATTATTTGTATCAAAAATTTTAATAATTATTTACAGATGAATTATCCAAATATATGTTAGTTTCAGTCCACTATTTTTGTAAGACTGATTTACTTTATGATTTTTTTTTTTTTTTTACATATACTGAATAACTTCACATGAGAGATATTGATGTTGTAACTACCTTGGAGCCAAACCTCTGGGTTAATTAATACTGATAGGCTCCTTTGACCACTTTAATTGATCTGTGTGTGTATTCAGTCAATTATTGTTCCTCACAGCAAGGTTGAAAGGAGTCGCGACTGGTCATGAAGCTAATCAGCTACTGTCCTGATTATGTGTCAGATCAATGCGTGCTTTCAGCAACCTGATGAGATGCTTGTGTTTGTCTTTGTTAGAGAGCGGGATGAGCTGATGACCGTGCTTTGTTCTCTGAGGGCCAGTCAGACTGAGGCCCAGCAGAGAGAATGGGCCGCCTATCAGCAGGTCAAACAGGCAGTGGAGATGGCAGAGGAGGCAAACCTGGAGAAGACACGAGTATGTGCCAACACCACTGATTTGAATATGAATGTTACTGTTTTGCATGATATTAAATGCTAAATGAGATGGGTATACTCATTGATCTTGACCTCCGGTCTGTCCCTGTGCACCTGCAGGCGTTGGTGCAGTGTGAGCACTTCCACAGTGAGCTGACTAGACAGAGGGAGAGGCTGGAGAGAGAGCTGGCATCTGAACAGGAGAAGATCTCCCAGGCCAGGGAGGCAGCGCGTTTAGAGAGCAAGAAAGAGAAAGAAGAGCTCGCCCAGACAGTTAGTTCCTTACCATAATAAGAAATGTTTTCTTAATTTGCATGTAGGGTCATATATTTTATCGAACTGAATATTTATGAGCGTTTTTTGTTCAAAAGGATTGGAATGTTTCGACAAAGCTAGTATATGCTGCCCTCTAGTGTCATTTTAATTATGGCACACAACTACAATTTTGAAAAATGACTTCAGATTCAGTGCAAAACAAATCCCAAAAATTAGATTCTGCACTATTGTTAACTAAATATCAGAACTGAATAAAAGCTTCAAGTTTAAACCAAACTAAAAAGAAGAAAATCAGTAGCATTCAAAAAATGCTTTATTTCATGTCTAGTTGAGCTCCTGTTATACATTCTTATGTTTTCGCATTTACCTTTTATTTATTAATTTGGAAGATGCATTATTCCAAAGAGACTTACAAATAATGATTACAACAAGCCTGCTTTCTTTTTACTAATTTCATACATTATTACATTAGAAATTCATTAGCTGCAATAGTTTGAAGTTTAATTGAAAATCAGATTTCAGAATGTCTTATTAATTCTGTGCGCTTTTTTGCTTTAATTATTTAATTTACTAATTTGATTAGTGACCTAGAAATAGTGCAGAATCTGAAATATTTTTTATTCATGCTACTATGCAACTCATAGTTGTTTCTTAACACTTTCAGTTTATTTCTAGGTATATTCAGGTTATTTCTTGGGCCTCATTTTAAGAGTAAATAGTCCTATACGGTGGTCCCAAAAACGTATTTGGACACTCAGGCCACACTTACAGATATTACAATTAGCTAATATTAATTAAAATCACTAATATAGCTATTTTTAATTGTAATGTTCTCCAATGTAAGGTGACCAGTCTCTCTCAGAGAGTGGCTGAATTGGAGGGTCTGCTGGAGAGGGGAGAGAGAGACCGGAACTCACTCAATAGCCAGCTGGAGGAAGCTTATAAGAAGCTTACAGCACAGGAAACGGACAGCAGCAAGGTACAGCCCAGTGAAAACCTTCCCTACAACAATCAAAGTTTGCTGATTTGGACTGTCCTTTTTGTAATGCTCTTGCGACAATATGATGAACCCAATATCTGTAGATGAATTTCAAGTGATTTTGTGTTGGTCTCATATTTGATTCCCCAGGTTTTCTTAAATCAATAGAGCCAATGAAAGAAAACTCAAAAAAGTGTACTGGTGGTCATTTTAGCTAAAAGTTACTATGCTAAATGGCAAGTGAGTAATTCACCATACAAAGTGAATTAGCTTTTGAAATTTCACTCACATAATGTGTTTTTGAGTCAAACATGATATTCAACAGGCCTTTTTTTCCTTTGGAATAACATACACTGATAAATCTTTCACAATAAGCATTAAGGAAGCAAATGGGGCAATCTTGCTTTTAAGTCCAACATTATTTGGATGCCAAATTTGATCTTTCTTTATATGTAGGTTAACTGGTTCAGTCATCTTTGTATGGAGAATGTTTCGTCACTAGATGGCAGTAAAACTATATTATTAGCAAAACTGATAGAGTTAATACTGCAACAGCTCTAGTAGAAGTTTATGGAGATGATAGAAAGGCGCAGCAAACATCTCCTCAATGAATCAGTTTCTAGTATGTGAATTAACAGTTTTCTCCTGAACAGCGGACAGAAGTATTGACCTTGGACTTTGCTTTAAGCTGCATGTATGCTTGTGTCAGGTGTGCGCGGAGCTGCGTTTTCTGTTGAGCCAGGCCCAGCTGAAGAAAGAGGAGTCAGAGAGAGAGGTGAGAGACATCAGCTCCAAACTGGGACGTCAACTAGAACTGGCTGAGCAGGTAAGAGAAAGTTGATCCATCATATGGAGAGAATCTACAAATTTTTTTCTTTTAAACAATAACTATATATTAGCCAGTTTTGCAATTTACAGTGTTACTGTTAAAAATTGGCTTTTAGTTTGTATGTGCCAAAAATAAAAAGGCCAAGTTTCTGCGAACAGTAAGGACATGTTTTAATGCAAAAATGAATTATCGCTTGGTCTCTCTCTCCCCTCTCACGGGGTTCAGGAAGTACAGAAGTTGGGTGTGGAGCTGAACGGTTGCCGGCAGCGTTTGGAGGAGGCCCAGAGGGCAGAGGGCCGAGCCCGGGCGGAGGCAGCCGGCCTGGCTGAGGGGCTAAGCCGCGCCCAGCGCCAACTGCACCTCACCAGGTAACCCCCTTAATCCTATTACATGCCACAACACTGCGCCCGTCCACTGGCCCCAGTGTAGTGCCAGCACACCGGCAGGAGGGCACCCGCACTTTATTAAATCGCCACTAGCCACCGGCTGCCACCGCCACAGTCCACCACGCACCAGGAGAACAGGGCCGGAGAGAGGGGCACATGCTGTCTCTCTCGATAACATCACTCAGTTTAGCGGCGAGTAAAGTTGAAATCAGTTAATACTTCTGACAGGTTTTCGCCTTTCGAACTTTATTACTAATCTGATTCACGTTATTTGTGTAAATCAGTACTGAGTGAGTAGTGCATATGTGGCTTCTCATACATTTATACATTTATACATTTTCCGCATATGTGCACATTTCACTCGTATTCGTAGCCATGATAATGAGCTGGCGTTAAATATAAATATATTTTGGTTGTTAAATTCGATTCACACCATTTAATTAAATCAAAAGCAGACCCTCTACATTGAGCTAACACTGTTTTTTTATTTTATCTGAAGATATTACAGCAAAGATGTTGTTTTATGAATCAGTGGCACCTTTTGTGTTGAATGCTTGTCTGTATGCGTTCAGGCTTTGGATTTTTAATTTGATATGCATCTTGCAAAAATCTCCCTAAACTCTGATAAATCAGACCAGAATAGGTGATAAGCGAATAAACAGTGTTTTTCAGCAACATTTGTTCAACTAATCCCGTCTTATTAGAAAGCAAATAGATTATAGCTCAGATTAGGAAGAATAGATCAGATTTAACACCTCCCACCCTTATTATTATATATGAGAGAGAATGTTTTTGGCACAGTAAGACACTTACAGGGACGTTAAGTGCAATTTAACAGTTTACAGTTCATTACTATAAATTAGACTTACTGCCAGCAAAGCCCAAAGGAACATTCTGTTCTTTTAATTTATTTTTTTAGTACTACTAAATATATAGTGGTCCCAAAAAGTATATGGACACTTATATCTTTTAAAAGTCAAAAGATTTGTGAATGTCATTGCATATGTTCCAAAATATTAAACCAGGTGCAATCTGCAAATTATGCCAGATGCTTCTCTCAGAACTAACTTTTTTAGACATTTTTTGCAGTTATTTTTAATCAACTGGTGTTGATAAGACTATTTTTGGTGGATTTATGAAGTCTGTTCCGCTCAAGTTCACACAGGTGTCCAATTAGAGTAACCACAGTTACTCTAATCATAATGAATCATGACAATTTGACAGCTTCAGAGGTTACAAATTTATTTTTCTGTTTTCATTTTGTACAGTATATCTAAAAAAAAAACTTTTTAAGTTTTGCTTAAAAAGTGTGTTCGTGCTCTCTAAATGCCATATAGTTTGAAATAACCAAATAATTCTAATACTGACATACTGTATACATTACTAAAAGTTTGATGGCAGTAATTGTTTTTTTTTTTGTTTTTGAAAGAAATTAATACTTTTGTTCAGCAAAGATGGTTTAAATTAATCAAAAGTGACACTAAAGACATTCTTGTTACAAAGGATTTCTATTTCAAATAAATGCTGTTCATTTGAAGAATCCTGAAAAAAATGCACCTCAGTTTCCACAAAAATATTAAGCACATGCAGATATGAAATAAAATGAGGAATGATTTCTGAAGGATCATGTGACACTTAAGACTGAAGTAATGGCTGCTTTGTTGCTGCATTTTAGTAATGTAGTGTTTCAAAATATTACTATACTATAAATAAAACTGTTTTACTGTAATTTTGATCAAATGAATGCAAGACTTCTTTCAATCTTAGCGAACCCCAACTTTTGAACTGTAGTGTATATTTTCATCCACTTATGCTGCCACGTGCACAGTAGTTTTATATATAGGTTTATAGACATGAATACGGTAAAAATAAGTTTTATTTGAATGCTATTATATTTGCTTATATAACCCCTGGAATGTGGTGTATACACACCCCTGGTTATAGGAATCACTGCTCTAGATTTCCTGTTTATGGCATTTCTGTGCCCATTGAATGATTGGCCACAATGAAGCCATCCATTTCCATGTCTCCGTGGATGTGTCCTACCCCAGCGGTAAGCGTAGGCAGTGCTGAAGCCTCAGTGGGTTTGAATGGCACTGGGGTCTCCATTCCTCTGGAGGAAGTGGAGATTTTACAGCATCTGCCACAGCGCGGCACAGCTGCAGAGGAGGGACAGCATCTGTTCGCAAGGGAATTCAGTACTTAAGTATTAAGACTCGGTCATGTATTGTTTATAAATTACCATAAAGATGCATGCTGTTGCAGAAATATTAGTGAATAATTTGAGTCATTTGTTTACATTTGGAAAAGTACCACTGTGCATGAAAATGATCCAGATGGTTTTTGTGGAGTGGAGGTCTGGACAAACTCTTGTATTTGATGTTATTACACAGCAGAAGAATGTAGTCCTGCATTGTTAGTTTAGTACACCTGCTTTTTTAATGTACATTTACTATTTTGTAGACTTTGCATTAGTTTGGTCTACACCTCTATTTGAGTTACTAATGTGATTCAGATTCATTTTTATGTGTATTTCTGGATCTATTAATTCATTCAGAAAAGAGAAAAACAGAATTTATAAATATTAAATCAATAAAATTAACTTAATTTATTTATATTTAATATAAGTATTGAATTAATTGCATTATTTTGCCATATTAATGCAGTGTTTAGAAAAACTTTCACCAAATTTGGTTCACTAAATCAGTCAGTGTAGTGTAACCTTAAATAGACCTCTTTGTGTGTAATCAACAAGCAGAACATTTGTGCTGTCATTTGACAAGAAATTCAAAAAACGGGAAATTATGTAGGACTTCTGTAGACCCAATATCACATACGACCTTTTTATGACATTGTCTCAAGAAAACTTGGATACATTTCAAGAAAGCATGATGCAATGTGTATAAATACATTTGAACTTATTTAAGGTTTAACTTAATAACTTGGACTTATTGACTGTATCCTGGAGGCTGTCAGAGATGATCAGATGAGTTTCCATTTTCTCATAATGGCCATGTGATGTATCTATTTATACATTTGATTTCTGGTGTGATAAAGAAGTTTAATTGCCTTTTGACAACTTTTTGCTGTTAAATAATTGAAGAAAATTCTGTGTGAGTATATTACCGCAGTTCAATTTCAAGCAGTCGGTAATTTAGTTTTTTGATCAGGGCATTATTGAAACGTAAGAGATTTTGCAGTGATTAAATGAGGTTGAATTAGCATTATAAAGCTCGGGCAGGATGCTGGCCTTTAAATGCTCTCTGCTTCTTCTAGATGAGGCAACAAAATGGCCTGCTGAAGATCAGAGTGGTTAAGCCGCTGACAGGCCCTGCTTTTGGCAGCAGAGAGTCTTTTAGCCGCTGTATGCAAGCATGGTGTGGACGTGGGCTGCCAGGGCAGGTTCTTTGGGCCAGCCGTAGTGCACAGATGCAGCAGACATCTGTGCATTCTTTCTCTCTTCCTTGAGGCTAATCCTTCTCTTTCCCATCTCTCTGTTGTCTTTGCTGTCCTTACACGTTCATGAACGCATGCGTACCGACCTGCGGGGGGCCCTGTGACTGAGCAGCCCAGGGGATGGTCATGTGGGGACCCTCTCTCTGTCACGTCCCCTTTGCTGGGTGCTCATTCAATCAGGCCCTCTGAAGCCAGACTTTGACTCTTTCCGTTCTCGTCTCACAGCTTGGATGATCACAGCTCCCACCAAACGGATGGGCAAAGCAGTTGTCTTTTGCTTTTTTCAGTTTTTTTCTCTCGCTCTGGCCCCCAGGCCCCCCGTGCACATGCTGGGGAGGGCCGGCGGCTCCAGTATTGGATCATCAGCCAGCTGTGCGCTGGGCAGCAGAGGATCTATCATAATCCTGCCGCTCTGTTCTCTGCCTTCTGACGGCTTTGAGCCCAGGCTTTATTCAGTTTGTTTGTTTGCTTTTGTGCGCTCGTGCCTTTTTGTCATCCCTCCCCCACTCCTTCCTTCTCTTGCACCCACCCTCCCACCTCTCCCAACATTCGGCAGACCCCATAGGGTGTGAAAATAAAGAGAGAAAAATGTGCGACGATATAAAAAAAACCCAAGTTGCGTTGTTTTGCCGTGCCGCTTTACCAGCCGCAACAGATTTTCCCCTTTGCCTTTCTGTGTTTGCTGGAGTTCACTGTGGTTTGGAACGGGACACAGGGGCTCGCTTTGTTCCAAATTCCCTCTCTTCTTCAGCAACATGAAATTTTGCAAGCAAGCGGTGACGCTGGCAGCGAGGCTTGAAGTTTTGATCCAACAAGAAGCATGTTGTGGTTTGTAAAGGAGAACCTTCAGGCATAAGTATGGATCTGAAAGTAGGAAATATTCACAACTTCTCTGTCGAGAGAGCTTAGTGGAGAACCTGGCCCTCTGAGCGCAGTAAACCCTCATACTCTATGCTTCATCCACCATATTGGCTACCGATTGGTTAATCGTGCTGTTGTGGGGGATGGAGAATTACAAGAAAAAAGCCTGCTAGAAGTTTTTGGGGATATGAAATGATCAGCCTCGTCTCACTTTGGCTTATTTTTGTATGTGAAGTGGAATTATTGCAGAAAAAGTCTCTCATTCACGAGAGGCTTGATGGTGCACGATTGTCCACATAAGTAAAGCTTCATTGTGAGCTGTGAGAGAATCTGGCTTAAATTGACATCTGTGCTGTTGCTGAACATGTTAAACATGTTAGCGCAGATGAAGACTGGACTTTTTTTATGCCTGAGTATCTTTCTATAATTTGACCTTATAGCATAATGTAAGTGGGTCAATAAGTGGGTGATGCTTTTTTCTATCTATTAATTCATTCAAAACTTTAAAATGCTTTTCATAAAAACAATTGAATATTGTTTTTGATGAATATTGTATTGATAAGACTTGAATATATCTATCCTATCATAAGTATATTTTAATGTAGTTCAAATAAATTTTGTTAAAATTAAAAATGTGAAGGTGATAAAACTGTTGTGATATCATGAAAAAAAAAGAAAAAAAAAAGAAATTCCTGACCCAAAATGTGTCTTAAATTATCAGATAATTTTACCTTTTTAGGGCAAGTTTAGTTCAGGATGTAAATATATAATCATATGATGTAATATTTATCATATTTTGTTGAAAAAAAAAAAAATATATATATATATATATATATAGGGAGAGAGAGATGGATAGATATATAGATATTAAACTTTTTAATACTCTTTACTTGATGGCATAACATGTTACATTTTTATAAAATTTATTAATATTTATTTATCATTAAGTCATTAAATTGAAACTTTTCTTGAAAATGGTATGAGGTTTTTAAAACCATGTGCAACCAACATGAATACAATGAGAACATTACTAAGAACTTGGAACATATGATTTAAACTAGATTTTCTGAACCTTGGGTAATTTTGTATGTCATTGATGCAAGTGTTCAACACAACTTGTCTGGTTGTCGGGGTGTGTCATTGACTTGTCCTCTCGCTAAGTTCTCTTAAGTTCTTGTGACTGGCCGACAAGAACTGTGAGACCAACTGCAGCGTTGGCATTAAAAAGTTGTTCTTCCCACCCCAGAATTCCATTAAACTTTGCACGCTTCTCTGCTTTCCCTCGGCCGCGCGTGAACGCGTGGAGGATGACAATCCCCTGAAAGGTGGAGAATCGGAAAATGAATAAAAGAGCGAGCAGATGCAGCCCCACGCCAGAGGGAGGCTGCCGCGGTGAGCAAAGTCTGCCGTGCCACCAAACTGCTGCAAACCAAGTCGGCGGGAAGCGCATGTACCATCCGACAGCAAATAAAAGATCGTAGCCCGCGTGTAGCGAATGAAATGGGGGCCGCCGCCAGCCACAAGAAGCCGTGTTAGCGCTTTGGGGTGAGTGCGGGCGCGGGCACTGGCAGGTAGCAGGGCGGTGTGCACGGTGCTGGGCGGCAGCCATCTTGTTGGGGGAGCAGATGGCGATGGGGCATGGAGGGGAGGGGCTGCTTAGCAGAACTAATCAGACAGTAACGGATGGGGCAGCTGGGACCGCTGCCGGCCAGGCGGGAGAGTGCCGGCGAGCCGCCCAGTGAGTGTCATGATGTTGACAGTGGTGTGCCCGTTGGCCTGGGATGAGACCTTGCCACGTCTTCACGCCTCGCCGGCAGGGCTGCTGGCCTCAGGCTCCTCCTCCACTTCACACGGCAGAGGGCAAGAAGATGGCTTTTGTCTTATGTTATCCTCAACGTCTTAGAGACGACATTGCAGACTTTGTGAACCCGGGTCACGCGGTATAGCGATGTAACAAGCTTAACTGGTCCAGGAGAAGTTGGTCCATTAGATATCAAGTGATACCAAGTTGAAATCTGGTTATTGTAGTTCTACTTGTGTTCTCAAATCCTCATTTTCTTTGCAATGGGAAAACAAAATTACTTTCCAGTTTTCTAAACATTATTTTATAAACAAATTAATTAATCTCTCAGTGACTGTCATATCATATTTTACTGCACCAGCCATTAAGTTAAAAATTAAAGATTCACTCTAGAATATAGAGTGAGTAAAGTATTAAAGAACCTGTTATTGAACAGCGTGTAAAATATGAATATCAAACTCGGTGTATTTGTGTAATGTTAACATCGATCAGCAGTGATCCCCCCTTCTTCTTGTCCATGCATTATGTTTCTCCACTGGCCTATAAGACCAGATGCAATGCCAGAGGCTATGCCCCTCAACCAAGCAAGCCCTCAACTCATTGCCAGCAGTTTGCTCCATTATTTAACAGTGTAACCAAGTTCAAGGCAATTACATATGTGTCATTTATTTACAGGCCCCTAAGAGGACAATGTAGTGTACACAAGAGAACACACTCTCGTTCTGAATACTGCCGCTACAGCTAGCAACGTTTGCCAACAGAATGCATATGTTTGAAACATTGTGCAATTTGCACAGAGGGGAAAATATCTCCAAACATGGCACATACTTTCCATTTAATGATGAGCATTGACAGTTAAAATGACTATAATACTGACATTGCTAAATTAATGAAATCTTCATATTTTATGGAATGTTAGGCAGTCACTACTACAGCTACTTGATGTGTGATAATTCCTGTGATGAAACTTCAATATGATTCCAGAATATAAGTATCAGTTACTATAGTAAGAAAAGAAAGAAAGGTAATAATACCTAATATAAAAAAATGAATGCATAACTCAAGAACTTTTAAAAAAAAATCTTAACAGTCCAGTTCATATGAATATGAATTGTGTACCATGAATCATTTATATTTTTCTGAATTAAATGATTAAATTTATATAAGTTTTTATTTTTATTTTTTATTAATTAATTTATTTATTTTTAAGTAACTCTTTTGTTCAGCAGGTCATTGCTGTCATTACTTTCTATCTCTAAGAATCCTGGAAAAAAAGACATTACACCATTCCAATAAAATTATTAAGCAACTCCGCTATTTTCACCATTAATAATAAGAAGAGCACTAAATCAGCATATTAGAATGATTTCTGAAGGATCATGTGACACTGAAGACTGGAGTTGCTTTGCCATCACAGGAATAAATCACATTTTAAAATATATTAAAAATAACTATATTAAGAGTTATATTATATAAGAGACTTCTTTCAAAAACATAAAAAAATGTGATGCATTCTTCATCTTGTCTTTTCAGAATCATCATTTGCAAATCAAACTGTTATCAGCAAATATTTATACCAGTGAAGCTTCAGTTTCAACCCTTTATCATGTTTAAAATAAGATTTCGTTGTTCAACTTTAAACTTCCAGTCCTACTAAAACTATATGTCCGTGTGTCTTGAGAACTGCTTCAGTGCCGTGGCCCAGCTCTGTGTCATGATGGTACAGGACAGAATGTTGCCAGTCCCCAGGCAAAGTGGGAGCAAATCTGTCGGGTGCAACTGTTCTCACTTGGGCCAACTCTGCCCAGAGAAAGTGCCCTACTTACTGTTTCTGGAAGCTGGGTTGTTCTCCTTCTCCTCCTCTTTTTCGAAGTCTCCATGACACTTTTTTTCTTGGTCACCACAAGTGCAATTTCAATAATAGACTTCCATCTATTATTATTCCAATAGGTTCCATATTAGCAGTAGCTGGGGCCAGAGTGCTGATTTCTGATTAATGGTGCCCACATGTTTCTGGAGGTGTATTTTAGTGTGCTTTGCTCGCTGGCTCAGCTGTATATGAATTTCTTCTCAGTTTTGGAGCAGGTTTAATCAAGTGTCTTTGCTCTGTTTAGCCAGAATGCATTAATTGTTTTTGCGTAGTCCATTTGTTAGGTCCAAAAAAAAAAAAAGCATTATCAGTAAATTTATATTAAAACATACAGTTTTAATATCATCACGGCTTTCTATATACGTCTCCCCTCTTTTCACTCTCCCCATCTACTCCGCTCTCCAGATGGCATAAGGAGTCCATCACAAAGCGGGCATCCTCCCACAAAAACCTGCCATGAAAAAGAAGCGGAAGAGATGGGCACAACCCTAAGACCCGGCAGCCCGACACCCTGTTGGGTTAAAAGCGCTGTTTGTTATGCTCCGCGCCGGCCATGCGCTTTTTGTGGCGGGTTTGATTTCTAAGCATGGGCACATTGGGCTTTTGGAGAGCGTGTTTGGTGTGTGATGGAGGGATGATGAAGGCAGTGCGGTTTAGTTGGGCCTCCTGTGTGAGGTGATACGAGTGGGGGGTCTGGCACAGGCCCCTCCAGGTCAACCCGAGCTGTGGAAATGCGTCACGCGCTTAGAGCGCGAGCCTCAACAGCACTGTCACAGGCTGTTTCACCCAGGGATAGCGCTCTGTCTTCCTCTCTTCCTCCTTCTCATCTTTGCGCTTTCATTTCTGTCCAGTTTGTGCATTTTGTCCCAGAATGCACATCACAGAATCCTCTTAAATATTATTAAACTGAGGTTTAGTTCTTACTAGGATGGAAACAAAAGAAATGTCTGTCATCATCTACTCATCGGTGTCATCGATTCTCATTATTTTTCACAAAAAATCTTTCTTGGTAGCTTTGGTCACCATTCACTTTCATTGTATGAAAAAGAGCAGCTTGGACATTCTGCTAAACTTCTCTTTTTGAGTTCCATGTAGGAAAGAATTAGATAAGAATGTCAAACAGGTTTGGAATGACATGAGGGTGAATTTATGATGACAATATTGTTTTATTTTTGAATGAGCTATATGTTTGGTCAAAGCTATTTTTCACAAAAGCTATTTAAAAATCCAATATTTTTTTTTCTGTTGAAATGAAAATCCTGGTCTTTATCATAAGCACTAATAAAAAATCTGCAATTTCTTGACCTAATCTGAAAACGTGGATATTTATTCAGCATATGTGAACACATCTCGGCTTCCTCTGTGTGCGTTTTCAAATCACAACAGATTCTCTACGGATACATAAGAAAAAAATGATTATCGTGATTAGTTGGTTTGTTGATAGGGGTGTCTTATAGAAAGGGAGGGGGTTGTTTGTAAATTGGTGGCGTCTGCAATTCGTTTTGCCTCTGACCTTGAGGGGGTTTTGCGCTTCTTGAAGAAGAAAGCAGAAGCTGGCGGTAAACAAAGTTCACTTCTGACAGATGGATTGAATGACAGAGAGGTTGCGAGTGCCAGAATAGCCCTGGCATCCGAGGAAATGTTCAATGCGGTCCAACAGGAGAGGAGGTGTGAACAGGTGCGGGGCTGCTGAAGGAAAGGGGACCAGATGGAGGGAGCCAGAGCCAGTTTAGTTAAAGGAAAAAGGGTGGGAGGGAGCAGCGAAGGGGGTATAAATGAAGGGGGGCGAGCGGCGGAGAGGCTGACGTGCACGCTAATAGATGTGGTTTGGATGTCGAGTAAATATAGGGTGTGTATGTTTTTCAGACAAGACTCGGGTGGCCCAGGTTGGGCCGTTTCATTCGCTCCTGAAGGGATGGGGGCGAGCGTGTCAGTGGGAGACAGGAAATAGGAGTGCGATTGACACTGACTGAGTGCAGCTGAATAAATGCTATAAAACATCTGAGGTTTGAGAGTGCGAACACTTTGCCATACTTCCTGTGTTAGCATGCCAGCCAAGTTTTCTTCAATATCTTGATAGCAAAATATTCTAGGTGTTTGTGCATAACTTCACATGCTTGTAAATGGAACTGTGCTCTCTCTACTGCTTGAAAGATGAGAATATCATCCTAAAGTCCGTCAAACTGTATCACAAAACCGGGATGAATGTTAGAACGCCAGATTAGTGCCTTCTGTCCATTTCCCTTCTTACCCCGCAGAGCAACCTGTACTTTTTTTTAACTTTTGAAAGTTTCTCTCGCACATATATTAACATACAAACGGTGGCAAGTGTCCTTGTGTACTGTTGAGTGCTCATGAAGCCAAACGGCTGACTCCAATTTGCGCACATTTTAGGAACGGTAGCATTTGGTCATTTTTGGCGTGGGATCACGGAGCACCACAGGGTGCTGCAAACTCTGCGCTCGAGCGGTCTGTGGTAGTCCAAATCAAATGGGCAACAGCTTGAATAGTACCCACTTAGGCAGCCCTCGGCCCTCGCGCTTCACCAGCACCCAGCTACGGAAACTGCTTTCTGCGGCTCAACGCTGCTCCCTACCAGGCAGACCGACCAACCCGGCTATGGCTCTTGACCGGAGGACATTAGGCCTCGCTCACATCATTACCAGCAGTGAGCAAACACACACTGACCTGCCATTGTGTAGTGGCTGGAGAGGGTGCGAGGTGAGTCAGAGCTGTCTGACCTGGCTTCACAACCGTTCATGCCAGTGCAAACACTCGAAACGCATGACATTTCAAATTTTAATTAACACAAATGAAATGAGTTCAAAATACACCAAGAAGTGTTATTTATACATAAACTTAAAATATGTCGTATATATACGTACGCTACCAATCAAAAGTTTGGGGTCAGTGAGATATTTTTAGATCATTTTAAAATGATTTCTCAAGGATCATGTGTCACTGAAGACTGGCTGCTTTTCCATCACAGAAATAAATTAAATTTTTAAGTATAACTATATTTAAATAATAGACACGAGTTGTTTTATATTGTATTAATATTTCACAATATTACTGTTGTCACTGTATTTTTGATCAAATAAATGTAACCTTGGTGAGCACGAAACTTCTTTCAAAAACATTTTTAAAAAATCAGAAAACAAAAACATTAATTAGAATTTTCAACATTAAAATCTTACAGACTCTTTTTTTTTCTTTTCTTTTTTTCTTTAAGTTTCATAATTTTCACAAACCTTAAAGGGTTAATTCATCCAAAAATTACTCTGTCATAGTTTAATAACCCTTATGTCTTTCCAAGCCTGTATGATTTTCTTTCTTCAGTGAAACACAGAAGAAAATATTTTGAAAAATGTCCGTTTTTTTTCAGTGGTAACCAAAACTTGCTACATTGTTCCAAATATCTTGAGAGGTACAAAAGTCATACATGTTTGGAGCGACATGAAAGTGATTAAATGATGACAGAATTTTCATTTTGGTTTGAAATATCCCTTCAAGTACTCATAACGATTCTTGCTTCATTTAGAGTCGTACATGATTGACAGGAATGACTTGTGGTTCACTAAGTGATCTAGGCTTGACTGATTCAGTGAATGTTTCAACAAACTGATTCAAAAAGAAAACTCATTCATGACTTATGAGTCTTCTTGAGTGATTCATTGAAGAAACAAGCTTGCAAGAGTCATTGGTTCATCACTTTTACTGCACTATTCACAACATTTGTTATTTTGTGGTTATATTTATCTCATCAAATTAAATCCAGTCAGCAAACCTTTGGTAAAATATAATTTCATCGCTGCCACTGGCTCCGAAATTAATACATTTAGAGATATCACTGTTTGATAGTTTGCTAGATACACACGTGATTTCTAGTAAATCTACAGTACATATGACATGTTATTAATATTCCATATTGGGCATTAATTTAATCGATAAAACCTGAGTGTATATAAGAATCAGTCTACGAAAACGAATTTGTATACTTAGCAATCAATGCATGATACCACCTCTGTTTTTCTGCTAGCTGTACTACATTAAATATACTTTTCCTTTAGATACACAAAGTTTTGATTTGTTGATGTCCACAGTATCTCGCTCGAAGGCCTCTCGCTTAGCCAACTTTTTCCCTAAAGTGCTCTCGGTAACTTTCTGGCGGTCTCTCTCATGCTAATTGGTCGACAAACACCCGACCCCCCCCCCCCACTCCATCCACACCCCCGCACCCCAGTGAGTGGCTGGGCCCCCTGGAAAGCCACAGTAACAAATGGCTGGCTGTGAGGCCTTTGTGAGCCCCTGCTGAGCGCTGGTGTGGATGGTGTTTTAGGCCGCTGTTCAAGCACAGCGGGGGCCGAGCGCTCTCCCCCTGCTCGCTCTCTCTCACACAGCTCTCGCAGGCGGAGCGCCTTCACACTCCAGACGACAGCAGGCCTGCAGAGACGGTCACTTCTCCAGCTACATTCCAAACCCAGTGTGCGAGAAAAGTTTTCAGGCTTCACTGTTAATTAACACACTTTGACTTGAGTTTTGTGGGTGTTTTTCTTCTTCTTCTTGTCTTACTTTCTTTGGCGTGCATTATGTCTGCTCTTTTGTAGTGTAGACTAGTTGTTTTATTTGTGCGGATCATTAACGTGATGCTCTTCAACCTGGCGGCTGAGTAAAGAATGTGTGCCTTTGTTTCCACCTTTGAGTTGCTTTAACGTAGATCTACTGATCAATGTTGTATCTCAGAAATTATTGTGTAGTATGTTGCACATTTCTCTTTCACTTTCTCTTTGTCTGTGAGTCAACAAAGCTTTATTTTTGCATATCTGTAGAATGGTTTACAATACTGCTAGAGCATTCCAGGAATTGCGTAGCACAGGTGAGTGAAATCAACAGTAAAATAAAGGAGGGTGCCATAAATGAAGTGATACATGGGGTGTGAATATGTTGGAGTGACAAGAGATGTGTTGATGTATAATGTATAATGTATATTCTATACGTTAGATTCAAAATAACCTTGTTGTCACACCTGCCAATACTGGGCGAACTGAGTGAATTTATCAGCTTTAAATGTTTCTACCGACTGTACAAATGTACTTTGCATAATTCTTCATTTAAAAAAAATATTTTTTGCTACCATGGAAATGGTAAAATTGCAAGCTTTTTGTTCCCTTACATATTTGTGGCGAATAATGAAGTTTATTTTGATCCTAGCAGCATGATATAGTGCCCATGTACTCTATGTGAAATGATAGTTCTCATAAAAACATTCAGACACATGTTGATGGCTTAAAATGAGGAATATTCTTTAAATGTGCTGCCAAATGGAGTTCTGGAGAAAAAAAATCCAACCATATAAGATTTTTTTGGGAATGTCACTTAACAGCCTTACCTAATTACTAGCAGACAGCAGCTCCACATTTGGAAAGATCAGAGAAGAGAGACTCTGTGTATATTAACACAAACATTATTATTAGACAGATAAAATACCAGTGAGGCTCAGATTATCTTTCCATGCATTATGTTGCAATTCCTAATAAAGTCACCAGCCAAATGGCCAGTAGGCTAACATTTTATTTACTCGCCAACTTTTACTCTCGTTTGGTGCTCAGCGAGTGTTAATTTAGGACCCTAGTAAGTTACTTCTGATCCTGTTTTTTGATTTGTCAGTGTAGCTATATAACACAAAAGACATAAATCACCCCAAAATGAATATTCTGTCATCATTTACTCAATCTCATGTCATTTCAAACTTGTATGCATTCATTCTTCTGCAGAACACATAAGAAGATACTATGAATAATGTTGGTGAGAAAACATTCCTCAAAACATCTTATTTTATATTCCACAGAAGAAACAAAGTCATACAGGTTTGAAACAACATGAATGTAAGTAATTGATGATTTTTGGGTGAACTGTGTCTTTACTTAATAGTTAAGTTAAATTTTGTGTTTGTGTTGTAACATTTGTATTGTGCTGTTATTGCAGCTTAAAGGGATAGTTCACCCAAAAATGAAAATTCTGTCATTAATTACTCACCCTCATGTTTTTCCAAACCCATGAGACCTTTGTTCATCTTCGGAACACAAATTAAGATATTTTCAATCCAAATTAATCCAAGAGCTTTCTGACCCTGCATAGACAGCAACAGAACAGAAATGTTCCCAGACCCAGAAATGTTGTAAGGATATTGGAAAAAAATTGTCCATGTGCCATCAGTGGTTCAACCGTAATTTTACAAAGCTACAAGAATACTTTTTGTGCACAAAGAAAACAAAAATTAAGACTTTATTCCAGAATTGTTGAATTAAGTCGTAATTTTAGTTTTCTTCGCACACATAAAAGTATTCTCGTAGCTTCATAGAATTATGGTTCAATAGACGCCATTGCTGTCTATGGGAGGGTCAGAAAGCTCTTGGATTTCATAAAAAATATCTTAATTTGTGTTCTGATGATGAATGAAGGTTGTACGGGTTTGGAACGACATGAGGATGACAGAATTTTCAGTTTCGGGTGAACTAACCCTTTAAAATCAAAGCATTGTTCTGTTTGTATGAGCAACCTGGTCCAGCCCGGCACAGCAGCGCTGGCTTAACCAGTGCCGTAAATATGGGGCGGGGTTGTCTGATTGTCTGACCAATGACAGAGGGATATATCAGGAAACCTGTTTGAAAACATTCATTTTGCAGTTCCGAACGGTGACGCTAGTGGCACAGAAGCCGCACACTGTACTGTTTACTGATCTACATGTGTAGCGCTCTCATTTTTTTGCTCTCTCTCACTCTGCAGGCAGGAGAAGGAGGCGGTAGAGCGCTGCTGTGGAGAGGACATGGCCGCTCTGACCTTCCAGGCACAGCGGCGCGAACGTGAGCTGACACAGACGCTCCAGCAAATGGAGGCGCAGCACGAGAGGAGTGGTGGGTGTTCGCCGGTGCGCTGCCCCTTGCCAGAACAACCGCCTCACCCGCCCTTCCGCCTGCCTCACCCCCACAAGCTCCGGGCGTGAGCCACACTGTGCGGGACGGCATCAGGAACACCTGTAACCTTTGGCTGGCCGAAGGGAGCAGATGCTCAGCGCTCCAGAGCTTCGGCGCTACGTATTAGTTAGCGTTTAAAAATGGGGGGGAGGCGGGCAGCGCTGCCCACTGTCTGCTGATTTCAGAGTGCTGCTCTCACATCTGTTGCACCATCTGGATGGGCGAGTTTAGTTTATTTACCTGTGTTTCCAGAAACTTGAGGCATGCTGATTGCCAGAACAAAGCGCAGAGAAAACAAAGGGCTTCTTTCTGGCGCGGCTGCACGGCACACATGTTGTCTAAAGAGAAATGGCATCAGAGGCTCAGCAGGAAGCTCTCTGGGCTTATGGAATTAGTCCTTTAATACCGCAGACCACTTCCCTTTCTAAGCATATAATGGCCACTCTCGATAGCTAATTATTTTTGTCCTGCTTTCCCCATCCCTGTCTCTCTAACTCTAAACGGATTGATTTTAGTAGTTAAGACAGAATCGCCTCTAGATGATACCACTTTTTTTTTTTTCTTCTTTTTTTTTTTTTTACTCTGCCCCGTTTGTTTAGAGTCCAGTTTGTTTCTTTTATCCTGGTTTGTGTGTGGTGTTTTCTCTGTGGCCTGCACATGCCCAGCTAGTTTCAAAGCGCAGCGACGCAGTAGGATTCTTTTAGTGAACTTTTCAACAGCTTCTAAACTTTTTGAACTTAATGAAAACTAAATTGAATTAATACTACAATACACATTTCCACTACATCCCTGCATTCTGTCTGCTTCTCCTTCACTCTGTCTTTTTACAGAATAGCTCAATGTATAGCCTATATACACAAAATATAAAGTGGGATCTTCAAACAAAGAAACGTTATGATGTAAAATCAATAATAAATATGTGTGATTTTGCACTATTATATTATATATAAGTCAATAAGAAAATGTGTGACAGTGGTCATATGAATCTTTGTACACATGGTCAGATGTTCCTCCATTAAAACACAAGATCATCTCTTTGAATCAAATCAAATCTCCATTTCAGATTTTGACACATGACCCTAAACTTTTGGGCCCAAGAAGAATATTTATTTGTTCGTTTGTTGCTTTGTGTTGCTCTACCTGTCTTCTATATTTTAGCACATCTGTGTGTTTGCAGTGTTAATGAGTCAAAGCTTTATCTGTTCACAGTCAGAGAAACAGATGCTCTTCTGAGTGCTCAGAACGGCCTGATTGGGAAACTGAAGGAGGAGTGTCAGACGCTCGGGGCAAAGCTGGAGGAACTGGCCCAGAGCAGCAGGTACAAAGCACTTTCAGATCATGTGTATCCTATTAATATTTTCATTCATTACAAACTCAAACCCAAAAAAAAAAAAAAAACTGAACCCAATCAAGTTCATGCCAGGTACTAGACCTTCATTTACACTTGTGATAAAGGTTTCTATGGCTATGGAAAACCTGGAAATTTGCGAGGTTTTTGTTTTTGTTTTGCTCAGCTGTGAAATGTTTAATCGACTATGAATTGCTATTTGTGAATCATGACTGACAAAGTTCACTAACGAATGAATTAGTCAGCACAAATAAGTGGAAATTCATTGGTCAAAAGATGTGTGAACCCTGGCTGTCTTGAGACCAGTATGTGCTGTTTCAAATATCAGAGCTTCTTTGGTCATGACTCTGACGTCTAGCATATCTACAGCTGAACTAAACATAGTGCTCGCTGTAACTGTGCTATTCCTTGCAGTGAAATCAGTGAAAATGAGTTTCCATGTTTGAAATGCAGATTGCTTGACATCGTCTTCTCAACTGTTTGATCTTGTTGATGCTTTGTGAATTGTGTATCTTCGCGGAGTCCGACATTCAGCGCGGAGCCACTCGCGGTGTGTTATCCAGAGCGTGGCATCCTTTCCGTGCCATACTGCTCTAGTCTGTGCCCCAGTAAGGGAGCTGTCACTGTACCCTGGCACACGCCAGCCTGTCCTCCGCGCAGGCTTTGCTCTCTGCCCATCACATGTGCCTCTCACCTCAGGCCTCTGGGGTAGTCAGCTGTTAAAACAGTGTAAAGCGCATTACTCACATCGCAGCTTGCAATCTGCCATGGTCAGTCAGCCCAGCTTGGGAAGGTACAGGCCACTGCTGCTCGCCCTCCCCCTTCCGCCCGCACGCTGAACTCAAGAAGACCTCTGAGGAACATGGATGCGGTGAATCATCTCCACGTATTAGTGGCCGTACTGTATTTACTGTGTTTTTAGTATTGCTGTCGACAGATAAAATCATGCACATGGATCTTTGACGGTGCCAGGCAGTGTCACTCACTGTGGCATGCTTTACTTTATCATTTCTCTTACTTTTATAACTATCACACATGCAGTATTTACGACCTTATATTGGCTGGGATGGAATATTTGCATCTTTAAAAATTAATGTCATGCCACAATACTTAAGTGTAGCACAAAAGGTGAAGAAAGCTGTATTTGCATAACTTCTGCAAACAAGGTGAATGAAATCAACATAAAAGCTTAAAATAAACAATGATGGGTAGTTGACATAAGGTATAATGTTCACATTGCCTCCTGTCAGGGTTTATTTTGCGATAATATTTTGTAACTATACAATATTGCATTTTTTACAGGGCTACTTGCCAAAAAATAAATAAAATATTGATGCAAGGTAAATTTCTTTTCTTTTCTTAATTATTTATAAAAACAGTGAGATTTTAAAATGTATAAAAAGAAATAGTGACCAAAATATGCTCTTTCCCTTATACATTTATAATAAATATAATCTAAAATGATGTTAAAAAATAATTATGTTAAAAGTTCAGGTGCATGTTATTTGTTAACTACTGACATTCTAGTATTATTGCTATCTAGTTACATTTACATTTTTAATGCAAGCAGGTTTGTGAAAGTCAAACAATTTTTTAATCATTTAGGGGTGTATTTAATTATTTTAGTTAGGTTTAGAGTGATAAAAATGTATTTTTAGTTAAATTTAATTTTACATTATTAAATTTTAAATTGTAATTATTTTTGAAATGTTGATATTTATTTTTTATATTTTTCAATGAATGAAATTTTTTTTGTTTTGTTTTTGGTAAAACAAAAAAAAAACTCCCTTGGAACAGATATTTAAAACAGTGTCATGTGAACATCCATGAACAGGAATGGTGTATGGACTGTGTATATACACTCACACACTTGATGTATTTCCCTCTACTGATCTCCCTGTCCTGTTTTATATCCTGTGACAGTGTGGCCTTCTGTTCAGTGTTGTGTTTTAAACTTATAGGCAGATGAGCACGCAGCACGCTGGCGAAAAGGTTCATTCTGCATCAGACTCGGATGAAGGTTGCTCTCTTGTCTGATGCAGCACACAAGCGAGTTGTGGTGGTGGATTTAATTATTTGTATCTTTAACAGTTTGTTCAAACACAACCTATTACGATGTCTGTTGACTTATATGAGCACATTAAACAAGTATACACATTAAATCAAAGATCCGTTTTTTGGAGCTGATGTCTTCCGTGTAGGCTCTTTAACTTTTGGAGAGCAGGGTGTTTTCAGTGCTAATGGAGTTGACTTGGCAGGGCTTTACCTGATGGCAGAGTGCTCAGGTGTTTCTGGTGCAATGAGAGTGTAGTCTTGTTATAGAAAGAGCCACACATTCGTCTGCCTAAATAACTGTTGCTGGAGCCATGGCATAGTGGTTAATGCAAGTTCAAATCCGGCTGTGACCCATCCAGTGATCCCAACCCTCCTTCTCTCTACTCTCTGTTGAGAGACAAAAGTGGAAAAACAAACAAACAAGGACAAAAAATGGTTTCTGTTGCTTCCTGATAGGCCTTCACACATGCTGCATTTGCATATGTGAGGAAATAATACATTTATCATATGTGACCCTGGACCACAAAACCAGTCTTAAGTCGCTGGGGTACATTTGTAGCAATAGCCAAAAATACATTGTGTGGGTCAAAATGATAAATTTTTCTTTTATGCCAAAAATCACTAGGATATTAAGTAAAGATCATGTTCCATGAAGATATTTTGTAAATTTCTTACCGTAAATGTATAAAAACTTCATTTATGATTAGTAATATGCATTGCTAAGAACTTCATTTGGACAACTTTAAAGGCGATTTTCTCAATATGTAGCTTTTTTTGCACCCTCAGATTCCAGATTTTCAAATAGTTGTATCTCAGCCAAATATTGTCATATTCTAACAAACCATGCATCAATGGAAAGCTTATTTATTCAGCTTTCAGAGGATGTATAAATCTCAATTTCGAATAATTGACACTTAAGACTGGTTTTATGGTCCAGGGTCACATATTAAAAAATATTAGATCAGCTCATAACTGCCAGTACTTACATATTGTGTATTAACATTCAACTGTTTTAGTAAAATATGCTGTTTTGTTTATGCTATGTAGGCTGCTTTGGTAGGTCTAAATGATTTATGAGACCAAGCATTATTAGAGTTATTCGAGTCATTATTATAGTTAAAGTGTCTTTACTTAATTCTATCGAAAAGTGGATTATAAAACTTAAGTGTGTGTGTGTGTATAGAGCAGAGATCGAGCAGTTGTCTCTGGAGAAAGAGCACCTGCAGGAGAGTGCTGAGAAACTGCGAGGTCGTTGTGAAGAGATGGAAGAGCAGTGTGTGCAACACGGGAGGATGCACCAGCGCATGAAGCAGAGGTACGCACACCTGCAGCACTGACCTCAAGTCCTGCATCACTCCCTGTAGGAGCTTGTTTAGTGTATCACACCATGACATCACCACATTTGCATAATGATGGACTAAAGCTAAAACCTACAACAATCTGGGGTGTGAATCTTTGGGGTGAAAGTCAATTTCACTTAAGATTCACAGATTTTCAATTAAGAATTGATTTAGAAGTGTTTTAAAATGCTTTGTAGAATTCAGGCTTTGTTCACCCTGCACACAAATTCAATTAAGATTGGTAATTTCACATGTGGTGAAATGTAATACATTTGTTTAGGTTTGTAAATAAGAGATTTCATGAGAAAATGTCAGGTTTTTGCTTCCTTAATGAATCTTGAAAAGATTCAGTCATGAAAAGAATGTCAAATTAGATCAAGGTCAATGAACAAGTGTTCAAATAATTAACAAAACTCAAAAGTTTGGGGTTTGTAAGATATAATTAAATAATTGTAATTGTACGATATATTGTATGTATATATATATATATATATATATATATATATATATATATATATATATATATATATATATAAGTATAAGTATATGTCATTTGTTTGTATATGTTTTTAAAGTCTCTTAAGCCCACAAAGGCTACATTAATTTGATCAAAAATACATTAACAATTTAAATAACTTTTTTTATTTGAATATATTTTAAAATGTAAATGTATTACTGTGGTGGCAAAGCTGAATTTTCAGCATCATTACTCCAGTCTTCAGTGATCCTTCAGAAATTATTCTAATATTCTGATTTGATCAGTTATTTTCAGGATTGATAAACATTTGATATTTTGTAAAATTTTAAATGTTTTTACTCCACGTTTGATCAATCTATTGCATCCTCCTTGAATAAAAGTATTACTTTGTTTCAACAAAAAAACCTTACTGACCTCAAACTTTTGAACGGTAGTGTGTGTTCTTCAGGAAATACATTTTGTCAGTCTAAAAAGCTTCTGAATTCTAGAAGCCATTGATTAGATTTACAAGCTGCAGCTTTGTAACCTCTCAATATGTCTATATTATTTTGAATTTTTTTATATCCGATACATGTGAGCATTGCACTTGTACCACTTGTCTTCAGACCGCATGTGTGTGCGTGTGTGTTTCAGGCAGGGGCACTGAGTGTAGGGTTGAGGGGCGTCTGGCACACCGCCCGAGCCAGCATGTGGGCGAGTGAGTGAGTGTGGGTGTATCCACAGTACCTCCAGCCTGAACCGAGCTTCTGCTGGGAGCACAACATCCTTCTGTTTCCTCCAAAACTTTACATATTAGCGAATATCCACCTCCTCGAACCAGAGAGAAGCAGATACAAAGAAAAGTTACATTTCCACTGCCGCCCTGTAATGAAAAGGATGTTGTTTTTAGATAGTTGTACAGTGTGGGCATGTAAGTGAGCTTTCCTCACATAACTGGAGCTGTTAAAATGGTTCGTCACCTTTGCAATTACGCAACATTTCTCACAAGAGCTCACAGACCGAGCTCAGAGGTGAGATGGAGCGATTAGAGAGAATCTATACGTGTGAAATATTTATAGTTGCGTTTACCATAGAAGAGACATTTTTATTTGAATTATGTACACGCTAGAGAGGATTTTCGCAATGAAAGCTTTTTCGTTGTGCTTTTTATGAACTATTCATAATGGATTTAATATGTTCTAGCTAATCTTTTTTGGAAGAATTCAATACAAAGCGAAAGTTTCAAATTTCGTGTGCTGGCCAAAATAGAGAAAAATCAATTTGTGAGAGTTTACCGCATCGCACCGTTCCTCTCTCTCGCTGTCTACATGCTTTGTTTATTGCGACGCTGACACACACATTTCTCCTGCTGTTGGTATGTAAGACAGAAGGTGCCGGAGCCAAACTTCAGCCCTCGGCTCTGAGTAAGAGACTGAGAGGTCTGGTCCCTCCCGAGTCTTCAGTGCCCCGGGTGTCTGCTCTGTAGGGCACTTCACCCCACCGCCCGTGGGTTAAGGTGTACGTGTTAATAAGTTGGTGCAAATGGCTCCGGCGTACATGCAAATAGCCAGGGCCCCACCTCAGATATTCTTGATCGGGCGCGCAATCTGTGCTGCGAAGAGCTGCAACAGCGTGGCACGCATGAAACATTTGGAAAATCAGCTTGATTTATTTTTACCATTCGAGCCAACGCCAAGCAACACAGGGGTTTTCGGCACACAATGTTTCACTCCTGCAAGTTATTTATTTATTTTCCACGTGGTATTCGCATATTTTCTGCCTAGAGATTAGGGCCAGTGATATATGAAAGGCTCGGAGTGTTGGCCAACGATTGTGCGTAATAGCCTCGGCTTTATAGAGAACATCAATAATACATATGCATATCAGTCCTATTTTTATTTCAGAAATGCATTCTGGGCATCGTTTTACTGCTGTGTAAGATGATTGACATTAGCGTGGTAAAAGCCACTTTGGGATGTAGTAATCAGAGTTTTTTTGTTTGTTTGTTTTTTATATTCCTGACTGATTTCATATCGTCTCATTAATGTACAGTTAAAAGGGCAAATACTCTCTTTAAGGTCAAGTAACAAAAATATGTACATTGTGTTAGTGATTCACGTAATTAGAGATTTTGTAAATAATGTAGGAATGCTGTCCTTGTAATTTCTAATATAGAAATGAATTTCATTTTAATTTAAATGAGGATAGAATTTTTATACTATTAGCACCAGACATATTCAATATACTTTTATCTTAAAACTTTACTTTATAACTCAGTTCAATTTATTGAATGCACCTTATAAGCTATTTGAACCAGATTCTGGTATGTCTTGGGTATTAAATATGGTATTAATGTTATTATTATTCATATAGACTGCAACATGTATTACGATTTCTTAGTATTGTAATTTCTCATTACTTTGTATCTGTCTGTTCTTTGAAAGCTGATGCATTTGGGGGTGACAAAAATTTAAAAAATATGCAGCTTTCCCCTGTATATGTGAAAACTTATAAATAGCAGGATTTTTTTATTGATTTATTTTTTATTGATTTCTGAGTTTGGAAATAATGAACATTTCTATAATACAAACAAATTTTTCTAGTTATGCTGAGACAAAAAACATAAGCCAGAATATGCTCTTATAGAGTAAAACAGGCATAATGATGTACGGTATGTTACCGAATCAGTATTTTGATTCTTTTCAATGAATCAATCAGACTGGCTCACAAATCAGTCGGAATGGTTCATTACTGAATTAGTCAATCAAAATAGTTTTTAAAAATCTTTCTTTATTAAATTACTGGAAAGCTTTTGGAAAAGCCATAGAATTGTGAATTTCATTGTGGAAAGCATAATAAAATGCATAACCTGTCAAAAAGAATTTCAGAAAGCATTATTAGGTATTTAACATGAAAAGCTTTTTAGGAAAATTAGATGTCCTGCGGTGTGGTGAGGCATACTATACTCCGTCTAAAATGAGCATTTTGCTAATTCTTTTAAAATTATTATGCATGCTGCTTTTACGCCCTTGTATTACTTAAGAGACATGCTTTTTAAAATGTATGTGACTGCAGAACTACGTATAGCAATGAGTGAAGATAATAAAAAGTTACTTGAAGGCATCTAAAATATCCACTTGTACATTTAATTCAAAGTCTCAATGTTGAATAAAAATGTTTGTCAGCTACCCTGATAGAGAATCATTTTAGGCTGTCTAGAAACAAAACGCAGCTTGATATCTGATTATTTGTCCAAAATTTCACCTGATCTGAGTCCCCGCTCACACAAGCTCCTCAAACATTCTCTCCTCTCCGCTCAGCCCCACAAACACACATCTGCCAATGAGCGTCTTTACCAATTATCACTCCCTCTCACCAACACACACAGAAGCAAACACGCTCCTGTTCCTTAAAGGAGTGTTGTAGCGTATACGCAGATGTGTGCCTAAATCTACAGGCTTCTGTCAGCCATATGGCGGCATAAAGAAAGATGGTAGCAGCGTGTGGATGTGCGCGGAGGGGAGCGTGGATGGAGAGCCATGTGTAGCGATAGCTGGAGCGCTGCTGAAAAGGCTGGAGGAGATGGTGCAATGGAACAAATGTCCGCCTGCGCCGGGGCCGAGAACAGCCGCGCTGCTGCCGGGGAGACGGCTGGGCCTCGGGCGAGGGCTGCTTCATCTGGTTCCCTGCCACCCACCCCCGCTACACACCCCATCCTTCACTTACACACACAAACGTGCATTTAGTACTGTGTGTGCGTGTGAGAAAAAAAGCTATGCCACTTTTCCCGAAAGCAAGAAAGCTTAGTAAACTTTTCACTTGCAAATGAAGTTGGCAAGGAGTGAAGGAGATTGAATGCGTGATGTGGATGATGCTTGTCACTGTTTCTTTAGCATCTGCATGCTGATCGCTGTCTTTTCTGGGTCAGATGTACCTTTTAGTGTTTTTTTTTCTACCAGTCTGCTTGGAACAAAAGCTTTTGAAAAGAGGTCAGAGTTATTTGGACTTCTCTTCAAATCAAACGAGAGTCTTGTTTATAATAATTGTGCTTCAAGTGGCATGACTTATTAACTATTAAATCTGAGCTTTGCTGGCAGACAATACTATACTTTATGTGGACTAGATTATATCTTTCCAGCTTAAGTTGTTTAAGTTTGATGTTGTGGCGCTGTATATTTTAAAATGACATTTTTTTTTTTTTTTTTCAAAACCTAACCTAAATGTAAAACATCGAACATGTAACACAAACCTCGATGCTACAGACACGAATGATGTCTCAAATGGTGCTGCTTGTTGAGGAGAGCTGTGACCCTGTTCACATTCTGTGTTTGGAAATTTAGCTGGGTCAACTTGAAGGTACACGGGAGACTATAGCAAACATGATTTTTGCTTTCCCATTTGAGAGAGATGGATTACAGCAGTCAGAAGAGAGAAAGATGTCAAAGCAGCTGAAGTGTTTAAAAAAAACTGAACAAGAAAATGCTAGAATTACGATGGTAATCACCACTTCAGATAATATAAAAGTCTAGGTGACCTTTGTGATTTGATAAGTGTCAGAAATTGGTGATTGGGATCAAATGCATTAAGTATATCAGGATATTATTTAATCTCTCTTTTATCTTGCTAATCATCATCATACACTACCGTTGAAAATTTTAGGTCAGCAACGTTATTTTTTTTTTTCATGTTATTGAAGAGGTCTCTTATGCTCATTTAATTGATTAAAATATAATAAAAACAGTAATGTTGTGATTGTGAAATATTATTGCAATGTAAAAGAACTGGTTTCTATTTTAAAATATATTATATAAAATATATAAATGTAATTTGTTCCTGTGATGGCAAAGCTCATTTTTACTCCAGGCTTTAATGTTACACGATCCTTCAGAAATAATTTTCAATATGCAGATTTGATGCTCAAGAAACATATTGAATACAGCTGTGCTGTAAAAAGTTAAAAAGAACAGCATTTATTTGACATTTTTTGTAACATTATAAATGTCTTTATTGTGGATTTCTGATCAATGAATGCTGGATAAAAGTATTATTTAAAAATAATAATAATAATAATAATAATAAAAATATCTTGCTGCCCCCAAACTTTTGATTGATAGTGTACAGTAATAACTAAACTTCAAACTAATCCTAGCGTGATTCACTGTAAGAAAAAAAAATAGTAGAAAAACATGTCCTGACAGTTTCTGTTAAGTTTTCAGATAACTGTAAAACACATCACTATACATTATGCACTATGCACTAAGCATATTTCAAAATACAGGTAAAACAACTGTGAAAATCAGTACAAAAAAATGAAAAATAGAATGCCTTTTTACGGTGCTTTCTTAAGTGTATTTGCATTTTCAGAAGCATACATAACTTTCTGGGCTCAGTGATTATGGATTCGTGGATTATCTGTAAGTGATTGCTCGGTCAAAAACTGAAACTGATGCCAGGTGGCTCTTAACATTAAAAGTCATGGTGTAACATCACGCACACTCCCACTCTTCACTATGCAGCTAGGGGGCAGCAAGGAGCCTCTCCACCCTAATTTGCCTCTTTCCTCTACCCTTCGTGGGCCAGCTGGCCCACACTGCCGGGGGCAACAGCTCCGTGGCCTGCTGACAGAGCCTTGTGGTGCGGTGGCTCTACTGCTCCTGCTTACGCGGGTGCTGGGCACATCCCAAGGCATGCAAACTGTAAAACGCTACGTGGTGCATCCAAGCGCTCCCTATCCAACGCAAAGACCTCATTTATAACATCAAATAGTGCTCACTTAGCTCCTTTCACAGGCTCTGTGTGCAGTAAAAGCTGATGATGGTAACAAACTTTATAGAGACCTGATATCACATATGTTTTTATCGCCTAATATAAATGTGTGCAGATTGTTGTTGTAGCATTTAGCCTAGTAGATCAAAACTTTTTTACTGACGTCAATAACATTGTGTGATGTTTGTACGGACAAAGTCATATCTACGTGTGGTCTAAACTCAGTCCTGTAAGTAAAAATCACAGATAGATGAAGCAGAGATCATGTGCAACAATAGAGATTGGCTAGTCTAACAGGTTAAGGCCTGCGGTCAGTCGAGCTGTGTCTAGCCCTGGCAGAGGAGCGAGGGACTGCGTCCTCGCTGCCGCTGGCAGGCCTGTTTTAACTAGGCAAGCCAAGACAGATTGCATATATTCTATACCGCTTATCCTTCCTCCAAGCCTCGCATACCCGTTCCCGCCACTATCCGCAGCATGCTGCTGATGGGAGCCCCATAAATTCACTGGATTTAGTGATTTGTTGTTCCATTTGTTGAGATCTTTTTCTATTGGTTTGTTTGTGCATTGAAGGAACTAAACCTGCCTCATTTGTTCTGATATGCTGTACCAAGTAACTGCTATTGTTGCCGTTTTTGTGAGCACTGTTCTCCTTAGACTATCATAAAAAAGATAAATCGTTTATTTCACACAAGAAATTTAAATCATTTAGTCTAAAATGATTTGTTACATTCATTTAATGTAAATTTATACATTTTTTTATTTTGATTGCTACACCATATTTTTCGATTTGTTTTGTGTATTCGCAAGAGCTGAGAGTGTATTCTTTGCTTCTTGCCAATTCATTTGGCCAACGCTAAACAGATGCTAAGCACTAAACATCGCTCATAAAAATCACATACCCTGAGGCCACAGCAGGCCACATGAGCAGAGGAACTTCAGTCCAGTCCATCAGCATCAAGACTCGCTGTACAGGTGGCAGCACTGCAGGCCACTCGCACTCTCGCACTGTTTATTATACTAACTCACAGAGCGCTGCATCACCTGCAGATAATTCAGTTTTTAAACCATAAAAATATGTATTTTTATTATTATAATTTTTTTACTCACAAAATGTCCATTGTGAGTAAAGCTTTTTTGTTTTAGAATCCAAGGCATCTGAGGCATACTACAGCAATGAATTTAGATTCACATGTAGAGCTAAGTTAAGACAAAGTAAAGAGCTAAAGCATTTGTGTTTGAGGAGTGGAGAAAAACAGGATTTGCCTCTTATTACCTCCTATATTTCATTTGAGGGTCTAATTCAATGTCGTTCTTTAACCAATCCTGTCTTGAGCTGCCAATCCATAACTAGACTGTTGTTTTGGTTTTTGGTATTTCATTGGAATGAACTAGATAGCTCCTTATAACCAGTGACACTTACACATAACTGTGATTTATGTTGCTGAAGTGAGAGACACAAATGCACTTCATAATAAAATAATGGTAACACAGTTAAAAGTGCCCTCATTCAAAAGATTTTGTAATACTTTTATTCAGCAAGGACGAATTGAAGTCATGTATAATGTTACAAAAAAAAAACATTTCTATTTTTCCAAAAAAAAAAAAAAAGTTATTTTGAACTTTGTTCATCCAATAATCCTTAAAAACACATTAATGTTTTTTGAGCTGTAAATCAGCACATTAGAATGATGAGCATCAAGACTCGCTGTACAGGTGGCAGCACTGCAGGCCACTTGCACTATTTATTATACTAACTCACAGAGCGCTGCATCACCTGCAGATAATTCAGTTTTTAAAAAATAAAAATATGTATTTTTATTATTATAATTTTGTAATACTTTTATTCAGCAAGGACGAATTGAAGTCATGTATAATGTTACAAAAAAAAAACATTTCTATTTTTCAAAAAAAAAAAAAGTTATTTTGAACTTTCTGTTCATCCAATAATCCTTAAAAACACATTGATTTTTTTTTGAGCTGTAAATCAGCACATTAGAATGATTTCTGAAGGATCATGTGACACTGAAGATTGGAGTAATGATGCTGAAAATTCAGCTGACTTCACAGAAATTTACATTTTAAAATATATATTTATCATCTTACCAACCTCAAGAGTTTTGAATGATGGTGTATGTTTTTGGAATTTTTCAGTTATACTAGTTCTATTTAAGACCTTTTTTATTTAACCAGTTAGCTCACAGACCACTTGAAATCCTTCATGGACCACCAGTGGTCCTCAGTCTGAGAACCTTTAGAACAATTTGAAAAGCACATTCCTATTTGTTTTAATTGCAGGACTGGTTGTAAGTGTTACTTGTATACCGTTTGTAATGTGTTTTTGTGTTTTCTAAATACGTAAATGGCCAGTACAGTTACCTGAGTGCTCATTTCTCTCATCAGCTGTCGGGTTAGCCGCGTCTGTGTGTTGCGCTGGCTTCAGTTAGCCTGGGAGCCAGCAGATGGTGTCCTTTCACCAGGGTCAGCGGGGAAGCTCTATTCTCCCTTAAAACCCTTCTCCAGCTCTCTCAGTAGCGGGCAGAGGCAGCAGTGTCCAGGCCGGGCCAGCTCAGCCCAGCTCCATGCACTAAGCTGTATTAAAAACCTAATTAAGTTGCGTGCCAGTAAATGGAGGGAGGTTATTGGATTTGCAGCCTTAGCTGCTGGACAGCCTTCTAATTTAATCAGACTCCCGTTGTGAGTCCAGCTTCAGAGATGACTACAGGAGTTTTCTCTCTCTTTTTTTTTTTCTTCTTTGGGACAGTTTGTGGGAGTCAAACACAAACTAACACGGCCCTGAACAAGGGCACGGGTCATGCACATTGGACAGATTTGAGACTTTTCCCTGAGTGGCTGTAGAGCAGATAAATATGGGGGAGACTGAGAGCTGTTTGACATTTGCTGATTAAGGGCGGTGTGATTGTATAATAGGTTAATGCAGCATGTCGGTCTCCAGAGGTGCAAAGGTGCTGCAGATGGCTTGTGTGTGAGGTGAGGGAATTACACAACCTGCTTTAACTGCTTCAGACTTTACTGAGGCCACAGAGCTGATTCTACTTATTCAACATACTGACACTCTCAGCATAAAGAGCAAACATTGTAATGAATTGGAATATATGTGACATTATATCAGGCTTATAATTTGATTCAGCTGAATTATGAAGTCATTCATTAGTTTGTTTAATTGCTGACTGCTTGAAAAATACTCCAGTATTATTAAACTCAAACAATACCATTACAGTGAGTTTAATAACACTCATACTAAATTGGTTGGTAATGTTATGCTCACCACAGCTGCATTTATGTGATCAAAAATAAATACTCATTTTAAAATCTAATTTATTTCTGTGATGACAAAGCAGACGTTATTCCAGTCTTCAGTGTCAAACGATCCTTCAGTAATCATTCTAATATACTGAACTGGTCTTTAAAAAACATTTCCTTTATTATCAATATTGAAAACAGGTGTGCTTAATATTTTTGTGGACACTGTGATTCTTTTTTTTCCCTTTCTATTCTTTGAAGAATAGAAAGTTCAAAAGAACAGCTTACAAACAGCCTATGAATGTGATCGTTTTGTACATAGTATTTATTTATAAACTTAACTCAAACTTGCCTTGTCTTATAATTAATAAATGAATTTTTATTATTATTATTATTATCACTGCATTTTATTATTATTATCACCTTTTTACATTTTACAATAGAAAAGCATTTATTTAAAATAGAAATACAATTTTAACATTTTAAATGTCTTTACTTTCAATTTTGATCAATTTAATGCATAAATAAGTGTTTTTGTTTTTTTAAACCCTAACCTTTTGATCGGTAGTGTAGGTAACTTACAAACATAGGCTTCATAGACTATGAATGTGATTATTTTGTACACAAAATTAATAATTATTTAAAAAATGAAGTATTATTATTATTACTGCTGTTGCTATTATGATGATTGTACTAAGTTAACAATTAATAATATTCATAATTTCATTTTTACATACAAGTGTTCATTTTTAATTTTTAAAATGGATTTCAATCATTTACTTTTGTGGTGAGAGGGCTGTAAATTCATGTATTTGGATCTAAGCTCCCTGCATTTTTTTTTTTCTTTTTTCTTTCAGAAATCATTAGCAGAGTCATAGATGTCAGTCACATACAGTATACAACTCATTTCATATACAGTAACTCATAAGTCATACCGTATGTCTGCACACAGTTTATACATATTAACTTTGAGTGATTAGAGTCTGTATTTCTGCATATTAATGATTGTTTTTTTACTAATATTGAATCAGTCTCGAACAATAAAACTCATGTATTTCGAGAAGAAAAATAAACCCTGTGTCAAAAAAGCAGATGGCACACTGGACATGTTCTTGCAGCTCTCCCTTCTGAAGTTTCTCTTATTCTTCTATTTCTTATTTATTTCTCGTTGTGGTAAACAACAGCAGATGAATGGTACTTTCTGAAAGACCTGAAGAACAGCAGAAATGGTAGATAAAGGTTTGGATGGGTGCACTAATACAGAAGAACATTTGGAGCTAAGTAGTGTGTGGAGGAGGTTAGGGCCAGTGTCAAAGCGCTGCCAGACTCTGGAGGTGGGCGGCAGCAGTGGCGCCAGCTCCCTACACAGCAGGGCCTGAGCATGGGACAGGATGCCCACCACAGCCCTGTGATCAGCCCTGTCCAGCTCACACCAGGAAGGCCAGCAGAGAAATGAAAGGAAAGAAAGAGGATGAGGGCGAGGGAGACAAAAGAACAACAGCGCTTGACTGAGGCCTGAGGACAGGAACAAGCTGTCTAGCGCAGGCAGACAAACTATTCTGCACAAACTCCCAAATAAGATGGGATTTAAGGAATCAGAGGTGAATGACGATTATCGTCACACCAGACAGAGAGAAAAGAAAAGCTTGAAAATGGCTCCGGCTCCAGTCAACAGGAGAAGCTGGAAGCCTGTTCAAACTCATGCATTCATTCCTTTTAGAATCCTGTACAGAAGCGCATTGACTTTCTGAAACATTGTCATTTTTTAATGTTGCTTACCCTATTTTCAACATATTTAGACAGATACTAAATTTGATGGGGTTTTTATATATATATATATATATATATATAAAATGGACAATAGTGAGGGTAGCACCATATTTCATTTCCGACACTAATAAAAATGTGGATTGTTCTAATGTTTAACAACTTATTCTTCAGCTGACAAAAAATCTTTCCAAAAGACTTTCAATTGACTCTATAACTCAATAAAACAATTTTGAATGTTATGAGTTGTGAAAACGATGCAATCTTGGACTTTTATACAGGCATGTCACTGGAAAGACTGTTGTCAGAACATCACTGTTTGAATGTTTGACACAGAAACAGTGATTCAGACAATGGTGTGAGTGGGGGGCGGGACTATCTGTTTGTCCAGCCAATGGCAGAATCTGCTTTTATGGTCCTTTAAGAAGATTAGTAGCTCCAGTTTCTATTTACTTTCTATGAATGAAAAAGAAAGCCTAGACATTTTTTTTTATGCTTTAAAAGAAAAAAAATCTCATGTTTTAATTTATATAATAAATGACAATTTACTGTAAATAATGGCAGAATTAAAATTTTTGCACTGTCTCTTTAAGATAATGATAATCTGTTAAATGTTCACTTTGTGAAAATGAGCTCTTAACAAACTAAATTTTGACACATTTTCTGAAGTCTGAGCAATTCTGTCATTTCGACAAACATCCCAAAATTCAGAACATGCTGCTGAAAAACGTCAAGGCCAAGAGAGCATTTATGAAACTCAGTCAAACCTCAATCTGGTACAGTGATAACTCAGAAGTTTCTTTCAGCTGTCTGCTGTGCCTTTCATCTGTGTGTGTGTGCGTTTTTGTGACAAATGAGGACATAAATTAAAATAATGACAAGGGTATGACATAGGTATTACAAGGAGAAGGTGACTTTTCAGGACATTACCCCATGTCCCCACCTCAAAATGCTTATAAATCACACAGAATGGAGTGTATTGAAAATTTGAAATAGCACAAAGTTTCCTGTAAGGGGTAGGTTTAGGTGTAGGGTTGGTGTAGGGCAATAACACATACAGTTTGTACAGTATAAAAACCATTACGCCTATGGAGAGTCCCCACTTTTCACAAAAACAAACGTGTGTGTGTTTGTGTGTTTTGTTAGACTGCAGCAGCTGGACCAGCACTGTCAGGCCAGTTCTCAGCAGGTGCTGCAGCTCCTCAGCCGACAGAAGCAGCTCATGCAGGAGCGCCAGCAGCTCGCTCACGACATGCACAACCTGCAAGCCCAGGTCAGTCTCTGTTACACACTGTACTCAGACCTCAGCTTGCTCTTTAACATCAAACCTGATGATTGCCTGAAGGTACATCAAGGTTTAAAGTGCTTGACCTACTTCAAGGATGGAAGCTTTAACATGTCTCATTACTGTAATGCAAAACAATATTGTTTCTTTTACTCCAAAATAAATCATTATGAATATATTTTAATTCATTTTAATTACATGCCAGAGCTGTACTTTTCTGACATGCTGAGCTCATGTAACAGATGCAGGTTCAAATCTATTCCGTTTTATGATTTGAACACTTTCTTTTGCCTTAGATTCCTTGTCATCTATCCACGTTCTGTTCTAAAGCTAGTGGAGAAAACTGCACAAATCACAGCACGAAAGCTAAAATATAGTATGAAAGCAATAAAACCAGAAGAGAATTGTGAAAAAAGAAAATTTTTAAAAAATTAAATAAATAATAATAATAATAATAATAATTATATATACATATATATATATATATATATATATATATATATATATATAAAATCTCTAGGCACCTCTCGATCCAATCCAATTCTGGGAATCACAATCCAATTCAAAGCTCCAAAAAAAAAGATCCATTTTTTTTTTTTTTCAATTACATATTTATAAATTATTTATGTCAAGAATTATAGCTTCAAAACAAAAAGCAAAAACAAAGCTCAGAATCATTAAAGAGAGAATTGTAATGCATCAATTATTTTTCCTCTGATACCTTATATATACAATAAAGATCACCATTCAGAATAATGATAAAGTCAAATATCTGGATGCATTGTTGTAATAAGAATTTTGGGGGGAAATGTACTTAAATTTTCATTTAAAAAAATGCCTAAAAGATATAGTGATGATAAAATAGGTTTTATTTTATTTATGCTTAATTTAATTACTTCTGAATCTTTAGATTTTGTAGTAAAATGTGACCTGCATCCATAGAGAGAGAGAGAGTAGAGCACACAAGCAGCACAGCAGCTGGTAGCCATGGCTGCACATCACGCTAGACTAGGCACCCACAGATGCTCATCCAGATTGCTGCTAGAGGCACGTCAGCAACAGACAGCGAATCGCCGAATGCTGACATTCGTTGGAGATTATTGCAAATGGAGTGATGCTCCGCAAAGCGCCGCCGCTTTCGGCTCTGTTAATACTACCATGCTGTTGTTTTGTTATTAGAGCGAGTTAGTAATTCAGACTCTCCCTCTGAGCAGTTGTGTAAGAACACCCACATGCTGACCGCTCAGACCGCGTCCTGCTCGCGCTCACAGCTCATTATACAAGGCCAATTAGGAATTATGCTAGGCTGTTTGAAATAAATGAAAGTGTTGTATGAGACAGAAGAGCGGTTCATTCCTCTTCTTCTGTTGAGATGATTAGTGAGTAGTTTGCAGTACTTGTCAACATGGTGGTGCTGGGTTTCTTATTGAGTCTCCATTATGGCTGTCCTGTGTGTGTGTGTCACCGTCTCCTCAGGTGCATGTTGAGAAGAGAATGGACACGCTGGCTGTGTGAGGGCCGTCTCCATGAGGTCATGTGATCAGTCATGAAGCGAGAACCGATCACTGTGACACATTCCATATAACTACACAATGAAATGCAATAAGAGGAGTCAAAAGTCAAAGTTTACTTATTTTAAATAAAAAGCATACAAGGAAATGTGGCTTCATAACTGGACATGATTGAAAAGCTGTGAATGAATCTTGTATTTTTAATTTGTTATATGTCTTTTGTATTTATTTTATCAAAGATACCAATTAAAAAAATAAAACTCTCTCTGTTTTTCTCTCTCTATATATATCCCCGTCATAAAAAACACAAATTAAATGAGTAAATTATATAAAATGAAGATTATTTATAATTTTATATATATAAATATATCCCTGTCATAAAATTAAAATGAGTAAATTATATAAAATATTAAATAAGAATTTTCTATATATAAAACACTTTTTCTTTTCTTTTTTTGTATGACGGGGACATACAAAAGTGTATTTTTACTTTCTGTAAACTGTCTTTAAAATCTAAAATTATTTCCTAAGCCCTGAATGTTGATTTTCTATATAGGTTGTAAATCCATCAGCAGGTTCTGAGGTGTGCTATGATGAATCATAAATGTTTTGTCTGGAGCAAATAAGTCAGAGACACGACTCAAGCCAAAGCAGATTGACATAGTGCTTTATTTAAGCAGTCTGTAAGAAGGAAAATAATGTGCATCCCTATCATATACATTTACGTGTAAAAATACTAGGATGTACAGTGTACAAAAACAGTTTCTTGCAGATAAGCTTTCCGCATCCGCGTGGGCCCCTATACTGTATTCAAGGAAATAAACTTTGTTTTTGTTTTTAATATGATGGATGGTAATACAGTTCTTTTTTTCTTTCGTTAATCCCTTCCATGTAAAATTCTTAACCACATGACTAGTTCTTAACATGGATCTAATGACAGAGCTAGCAAGGTCAAGAAATGTCACAAACTCTAAAGCTACATGGACATAAAATGTTTTTTTTTGTTGTTGTTTTTTTTGTTTTTTTAAGATTTGTCTTTTTTTTGTTTTTAAATAAATACTTTACAATTCATGCTCATTCATAATACACTACCAGGAGCGCGATATAGAGAAAGTCTGTTGTAGACAGTACAAACAGTAGCAGCAGTGTGCACACGGATGTGCGTTTAGGAGGGATGGAGCCCGTGCCGCCCATGTCTCCATGGGTCCCTTCCTCACACTAGTTCAGTATTCAGGGAATAATGACTTTAGGTTGGGCTTACGTGTGTTTTTATTGTCCTCTGAAACTCTGAAGTGGTGACAACAGTACAGCTCAACTTTTCTACAACACTAGAGCATTAGGGAATCTTGGGAAATGTTAGTCTGTCTGTGTCACCAGGCAAAGCTTGTGTCTCCTGGCAGCATTTCAGGTCTATCCGCATCCACACCGTTACATATTACAGAGCACAATCACTCAGGAAAGTAAAATAGCATGAGATCCATGAGGGGCGAATCTGTGCTTTCAAGTATTTTTTTCCTCTCGTTTTATTTTCTTTTATTCTTTTTTTTTTTTTCCAAAGCAGGGACCCTTTTTTTTTTTTATGCTGAGCTATATAAAAAGAGCAATGGGTATGAAAGTGCTACAACAGGCAGATACAAAGCCAAGTGTTAAAATATGGAGTTACAAAAGTGTATGATTGATTTGGCCAAAGCCAAAGGCCCTTCTGCTGTTTAAATAAACTATCATCACATGCAAGGTACCGCCCCAATGAACATCATCGTTCTCTGCCTCTCCACGTCTTGAGGAAAACCCTTTGGTCCCTCACAAGTGCATATTAAAGTTAATGAACTGGATGAACAGCGTCACAGTATGATTGAATAATCCTACTACTTACAATCCGCACAATCACAAATCTGAAGTGAACAAGCAAAAACAAAGGAGCAAAAAAAAAAAAAATACAAACTGAGTGCTTCCATCTCCCTATTCAATATAAATTGTAAATGTTACCTAACCAGAAAATGTAAAACAAGACACAAATAGTTGAAAAATATTCAAGTTATTCACTGATAAATAAAAAAGTAATAAAACAGAATCGAACACCAAAAAAACTAAACAGTCAGCAGTGTAAGCCCATTAAATTAAATCAGGTAGTTCTTTAACTTTTTGTCTCACTTTCTCTCAAAAACAATAAATAAAACAAGAAAAGGGAATGGGGAAAAAGACGAGGAATGATCTAAAGGAAAACGTGCAAGTTGGAAGACAGAGAATGACACAGACAGCGAATCTTCCCGCAGTACCACCGCTGTGCTGTCAGAAAACATTATTGGGTTGGACATCACAGTTTGAACGCAAGAACATCCTCAAGCTCGACTGAAATCAAATCTGGCAATAGAGCAACAGTACCATGCTACAGCATCTCACATTACACCATTGGACAATTCACAATGCTCACAATCAACGCAGGCATTTTGGCGGAAAGCTCAGTTTGGCGTGAGGGAGGTGGACAGAAACTTTCTGAATCATCCTTAACCAGCCGTCATCAAATCTGTGTCGGTCTTCAACAAACATGCAAGAAATCCCAGTTCAGACGTCCCACTCTAACAGACCTTGTTCTACGTCACATTTCATATACACACCATCCAGACTCGCTCCTTCCTCGTATATCACTTCCCTCTTCACTAATGTCCATATTCTCACCCCAACCTCATACCTCGGGGCTGCACTCGGCCAAATTTCCTCAAAAAGTGCCAAGGCAAATACAAATGAAAGATTTTGCCGTTCCTGCCCAAATTAAACTGACACGCTGAACGCAACAACAACATGCACAAGAGCCAACTTTACACTCAGAAAACAAACACCACAGACACACAGCAGGTTTTATTGCCAAACACTATCAGGAAATGTACTGCATATATCAAACTATTACTCGGTAATCCAGATATTTCCCTTTGATCCATTTCAACTCAACTATTTCATCAAGCCTGTAAGTCTGTAACCACCAGAAACATTTTTTGCTCATAATTCATATAGACATCCTAGTATTTCAATGTTTATCGAAGGATTTTTATGCTAATATCTGACTGGCGTATTTTAGGAAGGAAAGTGAACATGATATTAGATGTAGCGAAGCACAATAGCACTCAGAAGTGTTTGAAACAAGCAAAATTTAAAGCAAACTGATTCATTAATGTTCACAGTCCTGTCTCAAAACAACAACGAGAATGTGCTGTGTCTTATTTAAATGCTCATTAAAAGGTCAAGCAAAGCACAATGGGGTGCGTGTCCTGCTCTGTTACAAACTTTAACATACAGTGACCCATCTGAATGAATCAGTGTGGTCTTTTACAGCCCTTTCATTGGTGGAAAGACAAGCAACACGTTTCAGCATCACTCAGACCGCTCACAATGTTGAGGAGGATAGTCAAATTCCTTTGGGGAAGAAAAAAGAGAACAACACTACACTGGCGTAATAAGAAAACAGTTCAGATGAAGGCCTTTGCAGTGACCCATCTACATTCGTAAGCCTTTTTAGGTGCATTTATTTCATTCAATAAAAGAGACTCAGAAAGCACTCTTAATAAACGCAAGGACAAACAAACAAAAAGAAAAAAATAAATTAAATTCGCTTAAATACATTTTCTCAATCACATTTTTTTCTTACAAAATAAAAAAGTGCTTCCTGTCATTTTTTCAATTAATGCTGGCTCTTTTTTTGTTGTTGTTGTTGTTGAACTATTCAGCGTTTAGCGGAAAGGCTTTCTCACAACCTTTGGGGGAATTTAATCTGATCGCCAACTGTACATCACAGTTGTGTATCGCTGCATAAAACACTCCACATCAGTCAAACGTGCCATTTTTCCCAGGGGGCGATATGTAAGAAACAAAGCCTTCGGTGAATACATTTGAGTGAGCATTTCTAACGGGTAGTTTTAGTGAGAGTTTAGCGCTGCATAGCTCAGGTTCACAGGGCTTTGTACGGAGGAATACTGAGTTGTGGATCGATGAGGGGTAAAGCTAGTCCTGAACACAGACGTCCTCTGTGAAGCCTGAGTAAACCGTTTATGGCAGTTTTGACAGAAGGTGAACCTTAAAAACAGTAACAACAGAAGCAGCTGAGACTGGAGCGGTTTGGAGTCGTTATACTACGTGTACCTGGAATCGCAAAACCCATGTGAATCTCTAGCCATGCAGTTATATGTATTTATCTGAACTAATGGATGTGTCCTTGATACTAGTTCCCACAGAATAAGGAATGTGGAGCAACATCTCAAATCAAAGAGAGAAACACAATAAAGACAAACAGCAAAAGTTCTCCCATCATGACCCAACCTTTGGGCTGGAGCTGTGAGGACGTTTGAGCGGGCTGGACCTCGGCCCGACCCCACGTGCAAATTCCCATCACCCTAAATTAGAAGTTTCCCTTGGTCTAGCTAAAGAAATGAAAGAACCAAGATGGACGATGAAGGGTCAAATGGGCCGGGGCTGTTAGAAGCTGAAGACCTAATTTGTTCCAGTGGTAACCTTGATGAGGATGAGGCAGTGTCGGCTGCGTGGCGCTCACTCTCTCCCGCTGGCGGAGTAGGAGAACTGGGGGAAGTGTGGCCGTCGCTCGTTGTCCATGCAGTCCATCCCATCTTCATCGACTGCGGAGAGGAGCACAGGAGCAATCGGTCAGGAGCAGCTAGACTGTCAGTTTCAACCAGGCTCATGCAAATAAAATGTTTTCTGCAGTTAGCCGTGAAGAAAACTTTATCTGAGCCACTTTTACACTTCCCATCGGGTCACAAAAAAGCCTGCAATATGCCAAAAAAACTGGCACCCACACACTTACAGGAAACAAGCTGTTGAATATGGAGTCTGCGGAAGACTTAACAGTTTGCAGGCAAAAACAAGGTTGTTACTTTTATTAAAAGGGTTATGAAGACAAGATTTAATTGGTCCCACACATCCTAAATATCGACAAGACCTTCTTTAAGCTTTGGCATTGATATTGAAAATATTACTGCCTTGTTTCACCTCACACTCACAAAACCGGTTTAATTTAGCATTCGGATATTTTACATTAGCATATCATTTAATAAATGTGTGCACAATCAAGGTTGCTGGTGGAAAAAGAAGTTTACCTCTGTTACAATCACCTCGAGTCAGTAAAAAAAAAAAAAAAAAAATCTGCTCTTCTGACCAAAAGAGATTTCTGAAAACGACACGGCTCAGATGGAAAGGCTTATAAGGATGTTTTTTTTTTTTAAGATTTGAGTCTTTGGTCCACAGTCACGTAGTGTACAAATGTGAGAAATCCAACACTGTTGCTAATCTTCTAGGTAGGGATTGAAAAAAACACGTAACAAATATGTAGAAATGTATTTATTATTCATGTTGGTTTTAAATGACTTTGTACAACAAAAGTTTATGTATAATTAGATAAAAGGTCAAGTATACACTACCGTTAATACGTCTGGGGTCAGTAAGATTATTTATGTTATCTGAAGGTCTCTAAAGCCTGCAATTATTTGATTACAAATACAGGAAAATTTGTAATAATGTGAAATATTATTACAATTTATAATAACTTTTTTCTAATTTAATATATGTACAAATGTAATTTATTCCTGAGATGCAAAGCTGAATTTTCAGCATCATTACTACAGCCTTCAGTATCACACGAATATTGCAGATTGCCGAAATCTCAGACATTGATAAAATTGTATAACTTTAAAAATTATTTTGGTTACTATGAAAATACTTTCTGCTACTTGTGCAGTAACTCTGTTTGAAACATTTTAACATCCTAAAATATATATTAGTCTATAGATGTATGCGAGATGAAAATCAGATAACACTTCAAGAATAATTCATGGATATAACCAGGCAACTTCTTTACAAACCTTCTTAATAATTGTGTGTGAACAAAAAAGTAACACCCATAGTTTTCAGGTGATCGAGATTTGTGCCAAAAAGCGTACGCCTTATGACTGAGAAGATAATTAAGTCAGCACAACATCATGCATGTTTTCTTGAATACACTTTTGTGTCATTACAGAATTGTCAATGTATGCAGAGATAAACAACAAACAGACAAACTCACATTTTTCAGGAGGGGTTATTGTAATCGTCTGAGCTGTGAACTCTTCATCGAAATATCTGGTATCTGTCTCTGACGACACCTGAGGCTTGAAGGGAGGTATCAGCTGAGGAAGGAAGAGAGGGGGATGAAAAAACAAAAAAAAAACACAGAACACCTGTTTGTGCAGATCTGACACTGCATATAGTATGGAGAGCTGGAGGGCTCAATCTAACGCCTCTGAACCGTGCCTCCTCTGCCAACCATTGTGCGATTTGTGAAGGCTGTTCAAGTGACAGTGACCTATTAGTGCATCAAGTCACACATAACCTCTGTCTTAACATGTACCATTAAAAGTATTTTGGTTGTCTGCAATTTTAAAGTTTTACTCAAATTTGAATTAAAGTTGCACAAAAAGAGAGGTGAATGAATTAAAATGGTGAAAAATGATATCTGACTTTTCTACAATGGCATCAGTGGCTAATAAACTTTGGCTTTTCCACATATATAGAGGTTGAAATAAAATTAAATGCCACTTTTATTATCTTTAAAAAGCCTGTTTCTGACCTGGAAAATCAAATTATGATATATAAAGATGAAGTTGTGAAACATTAAGTCACAATTACAAGAAACTGTTGTAATTACAAGAAAAAAGTCAGTTTTTAAAGACATTCTGTTGTAACTCTGCTGTAGAGATGAACTTTAATATTAAGGGGTGCGTTTCTCAAAAGCATTGTAAGCTAAGTTGATCGTAGAGACCTTTGGTGGCAATGGATCTACAATCTACTTAGGCTTACGATGCTTTTGGGAAACGCAGCCCAGGTCAACATAATTTTTAATTTTTTTTTTAAATGGATCTTCATGTGTAGTGGTGAAGGCAAGACAGTAAAATTCTGAATTACCTTTTTATCATAGACATCCTGCCAGTCAATTCCAGCAAAGAAACTATGTCGCATAATTTCTTTAGCATCATCCGGACCTCCACCAAGTCTGACAGGAAAACAAAAGGTAGCGACATGTATTTACTGTAGTCACAAGGCAAGGCAAGGCAAGTTTATTTATATAGCACATTTCATACACAGTGGTAATTCAAAGTGCTTTACATAAAAGGAAGTGAAAAAGTCATAAAAAAAAAACAAGGAATTAAAAAATAATAAAAACAAGATATAAAAATTGATTTAAAAAGAATTTAAAACAGTTAAGAATAGAAAATGATTATACATGGTGCACTCAGTTCGTACGTAGCACAGTGCTCATTTAACAAATGCACGGCTAAACAGATGAGTTTTGAGTCTGGATTTAAATGTGGCTAATGCTTTAGCACATCTGATCTCTCCTGGAAGCTGGTTCCAACTGCGGGCAGCATAATAGCTAAAAGCAGACTCCCCTTGTTTTGTGTGAACCCTTGTGAAGATCACAAGACAAGGTGTGATCTTACAACAAGTGCTGTATTTAGAAGTATTTAGAAGTGAGATAAAGAAACACCAGTTGAAATGTATTAAGAACATAGACCATACAGATCAATATTGTTATGACTGACCTCTTATTGGGATCTTTGATGAGCAGGCCTGACAGTAGGGACTTGGCATCAGCAGAGAGGGTCCTGGGGAACTTGATGTCCTCCATTAGGATGAGCTCAAAGAGCTTCTCATGGTCCTGATTGTAGAAAGGCAGTCGGCCACACATCATCTCATACATGACCACACCGAGACCCCACCAGTCCACCGCACGGCCGTAATCATTGTCCTCCAGCACCTGAGAACAAACACACATTTGAAAACATTCCTGCACAAAAGCAACCCAAGAAATATCAAAACATGTACACGGGTGGATCCAAAAATGTGTCAGGACACTTTGTACAGAAATAAAAAAATCTCATTATTAAATGTTAAATATGTTAGTGTAAACCTGTTTGACATTAAATCATTACTGTATAAACACTCAAAAACCTTAAAATTATGGATGGCTCAGCACCAGTGTCACAACGAATGTGAATTTGATTGAATTGGACACACCCCACAGGAAGCCGAATTGGAATTTTGATGACAGAAAGAGGTATTTTAATGCCTTGCAATTTTACTACATTCAACACTGGTAATGCATTCTAAAATCCATTTATCCATATCCATACATCCATTAATCTAACCATCTATCCATCCATTTCTATCCATTCATAAGGCCTATAAACCTATAAAAAAGACAGCGTTCTCCCCAAAACATCAAAGTTTGTCTTGACAAATGCCTCTTTTCTAGTTACACTAGTTACTTTAATTAAAATAAATAAATAAAATTAATCCTGTTTGCTACCTCACTTCAAATTCAGGAACTGAACTGTAGTTTTAAAGGCATTCTCGATTCAATTTCGAATGATGCGCAATCCTATGACGAGCTTGACAAATATATTTCAGAATAAGTTGCTCATGTGTAACATAACACTGAATCAATTTCATCTCCATAAGAGTCATCACAGATAAGAGTACCTAAATGAATGGCAGTCAGGAACATCAGTGCTAATAGATGAATTTCAGTGGCTGATAATGGCAGCACTTCACACACTCTTATTGTAGTGCTTCTCATCACCAAACCCATGTCAGCGTGAGCCAGCTCCGTCTCTTCGGCCCATCAGCGCTAGACTGATAAAAGCGTTTAAACATTCATTCTGCACCGGCGCATCAGGTCAAAGATCCAGCACAGGATACAGTTGGAACCTGGAAGCACAGTCCTAAAAGCCTGATATCGTTGGATCAAAGCTATGCTTTTGGGCAAGCGTCCCGGGCCCCAATTACCGAGGATGCTCATACACACCTTACCGGTAGCTCTTATAAGTCTATGTGGCGGAAACAAGGCGGCTAGAGTTAGCGTGCGATGTAGAGGAGCTCTTCAGAGCGGAGAGTCGTGATTAATACGTCTGACTAATGACAAGGCTGGCTGGCATACAGCCAGTTAAGCATATGCTCAGAGTGGTGTTATAATGATGTCTCCTCTCTGATCTTTAAAAACAGGCAGACCTGCATGAGTCAACAGCAGCATTCATTACTCTGTCTGGTTTTGGAGCACAATGTGAACGTCCACGTGTGAACGCAGGGCTGACAACCTCCATACAGTGAGATGGGTGTATATGACTACTCCACTTATAAATGTCAGAGCAAATCTTCTCAATGGTACTACACTTAACATTCAATAGTTTGAGATCTATAAGTTTATTTTTTACTCAGCAAGGACATTAAATTAACAATAAGAGCCATTTATAATGTAAAAAAATACATCTATTTCAAATAAATGCTGTTTTTAACTTTCTATTTATCACAGAATCACAGTTTCCATAAAAATCAAACAAAAACCATCAACATTGATAATAATTAAAAAAAGAGTACCAAATCAGCATATTAGAATGATTTCTGAAGGAAATGGCTGCTGAAAATTCAGCTTTGCATCGCAGGAATACATTACATTTTAAAATATATTCAAATAGAAAACAGTCCTTTTAAATTGTAATATTATTTCACAATATTACTGTTTGGTAACACTTTAGTATAGGGGACCAATTCTCACTATTAACTAGATGTTTATTAGCATGCCTATTATTAACATTTGCTTTTTATTAGTACTTGTAAAGCACTAAATCTTCATCCCTAATCCTACCCAGTACGTAAACTTAACAACTACCTTACTTACTATTAATAAGCAGCAAATTAGGCAAAAGTCATAGTTAATGGTTTGTTAATAACGAGAATTGGACCTTAAAATAAAGTGTGACCTACTGTTTTTACTGTATTTTTATCAAATAAATGCAGCCTTGATGAGCTTAACAGACTTCTTTTAAAAACATCAACTTGTCAGCACCAAACTTTTAAACGGTTGGTATGTTATTTGAGAGAATAAATAAAGGTTATATCAAATGTGCTGAACGGTACTTTTTGCATTGTTTATTTGAACTATATTACTTATTATTTATTGTAATTATAAATAATAATTAATTGCATTATTTACTGAACATGGTTATCTTTTACCATATTTCCGTTGCAGCTGCTTCATACAGTGAAGTTCACATGCATTAAGTTTCATCTAAAACTAATCGCTTAAAAATAAACTGAATGTATCCTTTATCATTTCCATTGCAGAAGTTCATGTGCGTTACAGTAATTTTACCACAGCTAAATAATAAGTGAGAGTTAAAGTGTGTTTAAACTACATGGACAGAATGTGTGTTTTTGCACGTCTAAGTCCAGGACTGGACAGAACCGTGTGTTCTGGAAGCAAACAGGAGCGCAAGCGAGGACGAGGACACCGTTCATGTGTGTGCGCAGCGCGTATGGGCGGATTGTGCTGTTTGTCCTGGGAGTGTACGTGAGCAGCTCGGCTGCAGGCGGGGATGCGATTAATGCACACAGAGCCAGTTGGGGTCTCCCTGTTCCAGAGCCACAGGCGAGGAGGAGCGGCCGCAGGGGAGGAACAGGCCCCTGCTCGGACAGCCATGTGGCAGGGCTGCTGCTCCCAGGACTGGGCCCTTGGCAAGGCTGGCCTAGAAGGGATGGGACAGAGAGCCTGTGGCTCCACCAGCCCAGTTCCCCAGCAGGGCAGTGGAACAGACAGCCTCCATGAGCTTATCCCACTTTGGCCGGGCTACACGAGGACGCTTGCGCACATGCACACAGATAGGGGTGTGCAAAGTGCATACAAATATATGCGCGCATACTGTAAACATGCACGGATCGCCGTATGCACGCTTACCTGCTGCTAAGCACCTGTACGCATCCTTCAGAAAGACGAATGCTAGCCACACCTGCACGCTGACAAACACTCGTTCTGTAGGCTCATTTACAAAAAGCTAATGTCCTCGGAATCACACCTGGAAACTAGCGATAATGTGTTTTATTGGTTGCAAACATGCTGTAGAAATGCTGCAATTACAAAATGCTAAAGATGTGATAGATGAGAACTCAATGACAGATGACATACAGCTTGTGAAAGCGAACTGTTATTAGAGAAGTATTTCTGTAAATGTATCTTCATTCATTCTCATTAGTACTTAAAACATTTGGTGAGGGCCAAATTTAAGCGAAACTATTCCAATTTCACTTCTGTAACCCTAAAAGAAAATCTTTTTTTCCTCGAAATATCTTTCACACTCTCTCTCTTTCTTCTTTTTCTCTCTCTCTCTCTCTCTAATCCCCCTCTACTTTGCATCTCCAGAACTTGGCTCAGGCTGTGCTCTGTTATTTTTACACCAGTACGGCAGTATAGATTTCCAGGTTTCCCAGCCACCTTCTTCCAACCTTCCCCATCTGCCACCATCTGCCTCTGTTTAGCATGTACTTTTTTGTGCAATCACATACTCTTGTGAAAAATAACCAACACTCAAATCATCTCCTGGCACAGCGGCCAGGCTGAGCAAAACAAAATGTTGCGCCAAATTGTCTTCCGTACTTTTTCGAGTGGAATCTATATCCCCCCCTTCACTCCCGCTGCCGCCCCCTGCCCGCTCCCCCCTCCTGTCTATAAATATGGATTTAGCCACTGCAATCTGGGCACCGTGCACACCTCTGGTTGGACAGAAGGTCGAACAGCAAACTACTGTTCAAAGAAAATAAAAGTGATAATTACTTTTGCTATTTAAAAGACATGATCTGTGGTCTGGTTTAACAGGCTGCATTTATATTACTGATATAAATATCTAACATTTACAACACTTTCTATGAAGCCTATACATATAATGGATAACAATGGTATTAATATATTAATACAGGATTCATTCGATACACTGCCATTCAAACATTTGGGGTCAGAAGGAGGAAATAAATTAATACATTTATTCTGCAAGGATGTATTAAATTGATCAAAACTAACAGTAATGTTATAAAAGATTATATTTTCTATTTTAATATATCCACAAAAACGTTTTGGAAACAATGATACATTTTTTATACCATGATAAATACACACACACACACACACACACACACACACACACACACACACACACACACACACACACACACATACATACATACATACATATATATATATATATATATATATATATATATATATATATATACATACATACATACATACTTTATATACACTGTGTGCAGAATTATTAGGCAAGTTGATATTCTGGTCATATTTTTTCCAAGAACATTTTACCAATACCAAACCACATCAATCTTAATAACTACTATTGATTTTGTATTTAATAATTTATAAGTGATATATAATTGTCCATGAAGGCTGATAGTCAGAAACTTCTTATTTCAGGTGTGCAGAATTATTAGGCAGGTTTTCCTTTACAGATAAAATGAGCCAAAAAAGAGATTGAACTCAAGAATAAAAGTTAAAAAAATTATTAAATGCCCATGAGAAGGATGCAATACTAATGCAATAATAGAATTAGCAAAGTTAAGGCATGACCATTGGGCAGCGAAATGCTCATTGGGTCAGCAAGGTCAGAAAAAACAGGTGGAGAAGAAAAGACACATGTTAACTGCAAAAGAATTAAGAATTAAGGTGAAGAATTAGGTGAGAAACCATCAGGAACCATTTAGTCTCCAGCACCATCATTTTCCAGAACTGCAACCTTCCTGGAGTCTCCAGAAGTGGAATGTGTCAGGTTCTCAGAGACTTTGCTTGGGTAAAAAATTATTTAAAATGGCCCTCACTTAATAAGAATAACATGCTGAAGTGTTGTGAAATACACAAAGACTGATTTTTTTATAGGCTTTATGGACAGATAAGTTGAGAGTGACTCTTGAAGGACCAGCATCACATCCTCTTGTACCACTGTTTGAAGAATTTATCTTCCAGAATCTGGCAGTAAGTTTTAGGAGCTCATTTTAGTTCATCTCCTATCCTGAAAAATCTGTCTTGCAGGATTGATTAAAAATGAGCTCCTAAAACTTACTGCCAGATTCTGGAAGATAAATTCTTCAAACAGTGGTACAAGAGGATGTGATGCTGGTCCTTCAAGAGTCACTCTCAACTTATCTGTCCATAAAGCCTATAAAAAAATCAGTCTTTGTGTATTTCACAACACTTCAGCATGTTATTCTTATTGGGTGAGAGTCATTTAAAATAATTTTTTACCCAAGCAAAGTCTCTGAGAACCTGACACATTCCACTTCTGGAGACTCCAGGAAGGTTGCAGTTCTGGAAAATGATGGTGCTGGAGACTAAATGGTTCTTGATGGTTTCTCACCTAATTCTTGACATTAATTCCTAATTCTTTTGCAGTTAACATGTGTCTTTTCTTCTCCACCTGTTTTTTCTGACCGTGCTGACCCAATGAGCATTTCGCTGCCCAATGGTCATGCCTTAACTTTGCTAATTATATTATTGCATTAGTATTGCATCCTTCTCATGGGCATTTAATAATTGTTTTACTTTTATTCTTGAGTTCAATCTCATTTTTGGCTCATTTTATCTGTAAAAGAAAACCTGCCTAATAATTCAGCACACCTGAAATAAGGAGTTTTTAACTTTCAGCCTTCATGGGCAATTATATATCACTTATAAATGATTAAATACAAAATTGATAGTAGTTACTAAGATTGATGTGGTTTGGAATTGGTAAAATGTTCTTGGAAAAAACAAATATGACCAGAATATCAACTTGCCTAATAATTCTGCACACAGTAGGGATGTAACGATTCACTCAACTCACGATTCGATTCGATTTGCGATTTTGATTTCACGATTCGATTCGATTCACGATTTTTTTTTTAAGAAAATTAGATTTAAGACAAATTATAAATTAAATATGTTCTTTTATTATTGCTTGGACAAAATGCTGCACGTTTCTTTGTGAAATTGAAATATAACACTATAATAATATACTAATATAGCACTTGCATATTATTGCTCTTTTGTTGGTTTTGATTGCTTCTATTGTCCTCATTTGTAAGTCACTTTGGATAAAAGCGTCTGCTAAATAACAAAATGTAAATATAATGTAAATGTAAATAACAACTAAATTGAAATTTTAAAACAAGCCCCAAATCAAATCAAATAAGTAACATAAATAAAAGAAATCTCTTCATAAAAACTAAATAAGGCTTTGTCTGTGCTCTTTCCATTTAAAATTAGAGGCAACCACTGCATTTTAATCATGATCCAAACAAAGATGCTGCATACATGCAGCAGGAGCAGTTTTAACCTAAATTAGACTGTATAATTTCGAAATTTGAAGCAAAAACGGAATGGTATGACTTCAGTTTTGTGAAATTATACATAGAAACAGCAGACGAGCTGAATGAGACACAGATTCACTCTCTGCCAGCAGGTGGCGCTTTAAGCGTTTCCTTGGTTTCCGCTGTAAACAAAGCAGTTTATGAACTTATGAACTTTAATATGCATTATACAGAGGCAAGATGAGAAGAAAAATACCATCTAAACTTTTCTAAAGACAGTAAGTTCCCCTCAGACATGCATTCATATAAACTACCCTAATTGAATCGCGATTTGTTTCGCATCTCAACCGATTTGAATCGTCACATATTTGAATCGATTTTCAACCGGCTCGCGGTTAATCGTTACATCCCTAGCACACAGTGTATATACTCTTTAAAAAACAAGTCTTACTGATCCCAAACTTTTGAGCGGTAGTGTGTATATATATATATATATATATATATATATATATATATATATATAAGAACAGAAATCTCTTATGCTCATCAAGACTGCATTTATTTGATCAAAAATACAGAAAAAAACAGTAATACTGCAAAATGTTATTACAATATAAAATAATGGTTTTTATTTTAATATACTTTAAAATATATTTTATTCCTGTGATGCAAAGCTGAATTTTCATCAGATGTTACTCCATTCGTAAGTGTAACATGAACCTTTAGAAATCATTCTAATATGCTGATTTATTATTAGAATTATCAATGTTGGAAACAGTTGTACCGCCAAATATTTTTTTGGAACCTGTGATTCTTTTTTTCAGGATTCTTTGATGAATAACAAGTTAAAAAGAACAGCATTTATTCAAAATATAAATATTTTCTAACAATGTAAATATATGCTATCACTTTTTATTAATTTAACACATCCTTGCTGAATAAAAGTATTAATTTCTTTCAAAAAAAAAAGAAAAAAAGTTACTGAGCCCAAACTTTTTAACAGTAGTGTATATTGTTACAAAAGATTTTATTTCAAATAAATGCTGTTCTTTTTAACTTTTTATTCATCAAAGAATCCTGAAAAAAAGTATCACAGGCAACACAACTGTTTCCAACACTGATAATAAATCAGTATATTAGAATGATTTCTGAAGGTTCATGTGACACTGAATAATGGAGTAATGATGCTGAAAAATTCAGTTTTGATCACAGAAATAAATTTGATTTTTAATGTATATTCAAATAGGAGAACGTTGTTTTACATCGTAATAATTTTCTGTATTTTTGATCAAATAAACGCAGCCTTGATGAGCATCAGAAACTTATTTAAAATACATTAAAAATCTTACTGATCCCAAACTTGACCGGCAGTGTGTGTGTGTGTGTGTGTGTGTGTGTGTGTGTGTGTGTGTGTGTGTGTATATATATATATATATATATATATATATATATATATATATATATATATATATATATATATATACACATATATATATATATACACATATACATATATTAATATTGTCGTTATTTAAAATGCTGTAAATCATTAAACATTTCTTTGTCCTACATGGAACTGTTATTACAAAAGCTGCAGTGTTATTACATTTTTTTACATTTTTGAGCCAAATGTCAAAATTGTCCTATGGTGTGACTGTCTCAAGCATGGTTCAATGAATTACAACTTTTATAAATTAAAAAGAAAAGCATAAAAATATTAATAAATTACCTCCGGCATAATTGTACAAGTGTCTATTTTAGTAAATGGCAATCATTTTTTTCATCCATATATTTCTGAAAGTGTAGGAACATTTTTTGTCTAGGAACAAACCATGTCCTATGGTGTGACACCATATCTTGATTTTATCTCGGCAATTCCAGAGAAAACTTTAATTAGTTGAAGGATAATTATGCAAATGTGCCTTGCAAACTGCTAATGACAGGTTAGCTTGGAATAGCAAGGTCAATAATTGACACAAAAGGCTGAAACCGTCCTCTGGTGTGACAGAAAATGTCCTCCGGTGTGACGCCTGTACTGTCACGCCACAGGACAAAGATGTTACACCAGAGGACAAGGTCTCTTTAAAAAGCATTTGAAATAATTAAATAAGATTGGTTTAACTCCTTTTTGTTTTATTTTTTTTCTTCATTTTTTTTATTCTTAAATGAAATAATAACAATAATTAAACTATTTTCTGATGTTTTTGCAGAAAACTTGTACTGTTATAAAGTGTCATGAAAATAAGTATAAAATGTGATACTTTGTTTTGTGATACTTTTGTTTCGAGAAAAATTAGTGGAAGAGAGAGGACGTGGAAATATAGACAGAAAATGATCAGGGATCCACCAGAAGGGAGGAGATCCTACGAGAACGATGCAGAAAGTAAGTAGAATCAAAATCATGCCTTAAAAAGAGTAGCTATATAGTTTTTAAAAAATCATTCAATCAATCTTATTCGATCATTCATCAATCTTAATGAATATAGTTTCAATCATACATCAATAATATTTAGCTGTATCATAAATATCTATCATATTTAGCTGTGCCGCACATGCAGCAGGGGGGCTAGAAGAGTTTCAGTAACATGCTGATTGACTACGAGACTGAATTTTGTTGATGAAAATTTTGTTTTGGTTTAAAAAAACATGTTGATATTGTTTGTATCAAAATTAAACTTTCTTTCTCATTTGACATTCAAAATTAAATAGAAATACTTTAATAACTACCATTTATGTCCTTTAGTGTGACATAAAGTCCTATGGTGTGACACATAAAAGAACCACAGATTTGTTTTTATCTCAAAATATCTTAAAAAAAAAGTATTGCAATAGGGGAGATACAAATATAACTCAACTTAAAATGGTTTAATTTTCAGCAGTTTTGAACAGATGACAGCAAAGTTTGTCTTGTTGACAAAGTTTGTGTTGAAATTGTCCAACAAGCCATGGGGAAAAAATTATGTTAATTAGAAGGTTTTTTTCTTAATATTTGCTGTCACACCATAGGACAAATTTATGGTACAGTTCAGTAAAAATGTAAAAAAGGGAAAAAAAGAAGAAAGAAAACAATGAAAGAATTGATGAAGTTAGGGACCCTTCATATTTTCTCAAAGACCAGACTTCACACTAAATAAATATATGCATTTCTTCTTCAAAAAGGTATTTTACAAAAAAAGCATTTTTTACTAGCTATGTCAACTACACATATTCATATATATACATATATACACACACACATATACATATATATATATATGTGTGTGTGTGTGTGTGTGTGTGTGTGTGTGTGTGTGTGTGTATGTGTATGTGTATATATATATATATATATATATATATATATATATATATATATATATATATATATATATATATATATATATACACATATACATATGTATATGTGTATACATATGTATATGTGTATATATATACACACACATATACACACATATATATAGATAGATAGATATAGATGTGTGTGTGTGTGTGTGTGTGTGTGTGTGTGTGTGTGTACATACATATACAGTGGGTACGGAAAGTATTCAGACCCCCTTAAATTTTTCACTCTTTGTTATATTGCAGCCATTTGCTAAAATCATTTAATTTCATTTTTTTTCCTCATTAATGTACACACAGCACGCCATATTGACAGAAAAACACAGAATTGTTGACATTTTTGCAGATTTATTAAAAAAGAAAAACTGAAATATCACATGGTCCTAAGTATTCAGACCCTTTGCTGTGACACTCGTATATTTAACTCCGGTGCTGTCCATTTCTTCTGATCATCCTTGAGATGGTTCTACACCTTCATTTGAGTCCAGCTGTGTTTGATTATACTGATTGGACTTGATTAGGAAAGCCACACACCTGTCTATATAAGACCTTACAGCTCACAGTGCATGTCAGAGCAAATGAGAATCATGAGGTCAAAGGTACTGGCTGAAGAGCTCAGAGACAGAATTGTGGCAAGGCACAGATCTGGCCAAGGTTACAAAAAAATTTCTGCTGCACTTAAGGTTCCTAAGAGCACAGTGGCCTCCATAATCCTTAAATGGAAGACGTTTGGGACGACCAGAACCCTTCCTAGAGCTGGCCGTCCGGCCAAACTGAGCTATCAGGGGAGAAGAGCCTTGGTGAGAGAGGTAAAGAAGAACCCAAAGATCACTGTGGCTGAGCTCCAGAGATGCAGTCGGGAGATGGGAGAAAGTTGTAGAAAGTCAACCATCACTGCAGCCCTCCACCAGTCGGGGCTTTATGGCAGAGTGGCCCGACGGAAGCCTCTCCTCAGTGCAAGACACATGAAAGCCCGCATGGAGTTTGCTATAAAACACCTGAATAAGATTCTCTGGTCTGATGAGACCAAGATAGAACTTTTTGGCCTTAATTCTAAGCGGTATGTGTGGAAAACCAGGCACTGCTCATCACCTGTCCAATACAGTCCCAACAGTGAAGCATGGTGGTGGCAGCATCATGCTGTGGGGTGTTTTTCAGCTGCAGGGACAGGACGACTGGTTGCAATCGAGGGAAAGATGAATGCGGCCAAGTACAGGGATATCCTGGACGAAAACCTTCTCCAGAGTGCTCAGGACCTCAGACTGGGCCGAAGGTTTACCTTCCAACAAGACAATGACCCTAAGCACACAGCTAAAATAACGAAGGAGTGGCTTCACAACAACTCCGTGACTGTTCTTGAATGGCCCAGCCAGAGCCCTGACTTAAACCCAATTGAGCATCTCTGGAGAGACCTAAATATGGCTGTCCAGCAACATTTACCATCCAACCTGACAGAACTGGAGAGGATCTGCAAGGAGGAATGGCAGAGGATCCCCAAATCCAGGTGTGAAAAACTTGTTGCATCTTTCCCAAAAAGACTCATGGCTGTATTAGATCAAAAGGGTGCTTCTACTAAATACTGAGCAAAGGGTCTGAATACTTAGGACCATGTGATATTTCAGTTTTTCTTTTTTAATAAATCTGCAAAAATGTCAACAATTCTGTGTTTTTCTGTCAATATGGGGTGCTGTGTGTACATTAATGAGGGGAAAAAAAATGAACTTAAATGATTTTAGCAAATGGCTGCAATATAACAAAGAGTGAAAAATTTAAGGGGGTCTGAATACTTTCCGTACCCACTGTATATGTTCATTTGATCATTATATTCATCAAAGAATCCTGAAAAAAAAATGTATCATGGTTTCCACAAAAATATTAAACAGCACAACGTCATAAAATTTTCTTGAACACCAAATCAGCATCTTAGAATGATTTCTGAAGGATCGTGTGGCACTGAAGACTGGAGTAATGATGGTAAAAATTCAGCTCTGGGGAATAACAGGAATAAATTACATTTTATATTTATATATCAAAATATAACCAGTTATTTAAAATTGTAGTAATATTCCACAATATTACTGCTTTTTTTCTGTATTTTTTGATCAAATAAATGCAGCCTTGGTGAGCATAACACGTGCATTTATATGTATTCATAATATTTTATTTACAGCATTTTTTATCATTTGTTTATTTATTTGTAATACATTTTATAATCAGTTCAATCTTTTAAATAATTGTAACTTATATATGACAAGTATTGCTACATATTAAACAGTGATTCTAATTATTTGTAATCACTGTTTGCTACAATTATTTTTAAGAACATACACCAGATTGTATTACATTTGTCAGTGTGAATGCATTAGGAACATTTGAATAATGTATTTTATAGAGGCTTCCCAGAAATTAGAAGCTTCTAGATCTTGAACAGTTCACTGATGTACAGTTCAGCGTACTGTAGGAAGCTCCAGATCATTTCTGTATCTTTTACCAAACAAGCTGTGCAAGACACATCTTAATTCAATATCACTGTAGTTTAAGAGCTTGATTATTATTATCATTGCAGTGTTTGTTTTTTGCTCTAAATCACATAGAAAGCAAGAGGTTAAATTTGTATTGTAAAATATTACTTCAAACTCGCATGCAAGGCACTCCATGTCATGACAGCTGTAACTAAATATTGTAATAGGACCATTTAATCATTCAAGCCATAACAAGACTCTCATGATATGATCTGAAATCATAAATTTGTCATTTAAAAACCGATGGGCATGTTCATGGTCTCCTGCATATGCTCCATTGATTACCTCTGACAGTTTTTGGGATAGTTGCAGGTTTTGTTAATGATCAGGAGTTTCTTTACCTCTGGTGCCAGATACTCTGGCGTCCCACAGAAGGTCTTCATGGTAGCAGCATCAGTGATTCCTTCCTTGCAGAGGCCAAAGTCTGTAATTTTGATGTGACCATCTTTATCAAGCATTAAGTTCTCCAGCTGGGCAGAAAAGAAAAGAGTGTGAATTTGACAGAACTTGGTCATTAATACAAAGTTCTTTTTGAATCTGCTTCAAATTAGCACTTTGCACTGATTGGATTTAATTCATTTATAGAATGCTTGAATTACTATGTGACAGACTGTGTTTTTCCCTTCCTTTTTCATGAAAGCATCTTAATAATACAACAAACACCTACTGTATGGCTTTTACAAGTGTTGAATTCATGATTGATAACTTAAAATCCCAAAAATAAAATCTACTTGTGTTAGTACTTGCGCCTAAAGTGTCCTAGCATAGTTTAATTCATGATGTAAATAATGTCTTTTGTCTGAAAAAAGTAGACAACTACATGGATAATATATTTATTCACTGGAAGTGAAAAGAAACTTCAAGCCACATTAATTTAACCTTTTAATTTTAATGGCTAAGCTGTTTGTCCAAGTTTCTTGGCACTTCCACAACTGGCTTGGTCCAAGGCTGCGAGCAAAACACTGTGTCATCATCCACAGCCGCCAGAGTTTGATGTTTCCAAAAACCAAAGAAAAAAAGCCCCAAACTCTAGAGCTTTTAATTACATTTTCCACGTCCCATGACATACACTCAGATAAAGGCATCGCGACAGAACAAAACCTTCTCTCTAAATATATGAATTCTTTCCCCTTTTTCTGTTTACCTTGAGATCCCGGTACACAATCTTGGCAGAGTGCAGGTAGTCGAGGGCGGAAACGATCTCGGCGCCGTAGAAGCGCGTGCGGTCCTCGGAGAACACCCGTTCTCTCGACAAATGGAAAAACAGCTGCAGGGTAAACAGCAGGGACAGGATTGCAATAATTACTGATTTATTGGAGGAAATTAACACAACACAAACTGCCTCACATCGCCATATTGAGATGATAGATGGCGAGGCCCTCGGAGGACGCCCAGCGAACCCAGACAGCAGCTGGCACATCATCCCCGGCTTTCCAGAGACAGGCCGGCACGGCCTGTTAAATCAGCATTTTAATCAATACACCAATCTTGTTAAAGGCAGCGCTGCGTGCTCATGGGCTAACGCTCCATTAAAGTGGCAGGAGCGCCCCGTCCCCGGCAATCATCTCCGCCGTATCTTTTATGGAGTGCCCCGCACTTCCTCTCTCCTCCCAAGTCAGATGTCAAGGGTTTCTGTCAACTGTCTGGCCCTCGGCTCCACTTGAACCCGGCTTATAGAAATTACCCAGAAGCCCGACGAGGAGAGTCTGTCTATTAATTGCTGTGGGATGTTTGAATATGGCTGTCCGGGGAGAGCTAACGGCTCCGCTGATCAGCCGGAGGAGGGGGTGAGCGGGACCGGGGTGGCCGAGGACAGGTGTGCCTTCATCAGAGCACTGGCAGCTGTGAATGTGGCGAGGCTGAAAGGGGAGAGACTGATGGGCTCTGCGCAGCGTGTGGAGGTTAGGGGCTCTGGCTGGACCAGACAGGGGGAGCAGGTGACATTGCAGGCTGAGGGAATGAGAGCGAGATTGCCGCCTCTCTGATTAAACAGCACCGTTGGTGGTGGAATTTCATTTATCAAAACTTGAGCCCCTCAAGATGGAATCCTGTGCTCTGCCATATCAACAGAGTGACGCTGTCAAACTTCTACCAAGTGCATCCTGGGCGATTACAAGCATTCAACAAAACTTACAACACCAAACTTTTCAGTCTGCTACAAGTTATAGCATTTTGACTGACATTTGTTAAACAATATTCACATTTTTCTACAAGCAATTAGTTGTTTAATATCTGTCTTCTGATAAATGGCACCATTTGGTAAGCACTACTACAATCAACAACAAACTGTGTTCACAGGTAAAAACTTTATCCCTTGTTTGCATAATTCCTCAACTTTTTATGTCATTTAACTTTTTACACCCAGTCCACTGGGACCAGGACTTGTCACAACACTTATATATTGTTGCTCTTTTTTGTATATCGCTTTGGATAAAAGCACCTGCTAAATGAATAAATGTAAATGTAAATGTAAATGCTAATAATAATAATAATAAAATAATACATTTTTAACCATGTAGATAACAAAACAACTTTGCATAAAATAATAATATTTGTTGCTATTGTTTAAATAGTCATTAAAAAAAACATTTAGGTTGCAAAACAAATGTGCATAAAATAATAATAACAATATATGTTAACCATTTAGATCGCAAAACAATATTTTAAAGTACTGCATAAAATTGCGTAATAAATTGAAATATACGTGTTGCTATTGATTTAATATTAATTTTGTTTTTATCCACTTAGGTTGCAAAACAAATGTGCATAAAATAATAATAATACACATCTAACCATTTAGATCGCAAAAAAGTAATGCATAAAATAACTGTTGCTATTGATTTAATATTAGTATTGTTGTTGTTGTTGCTGTTATTATTAAACATTCATTTTGTGATTTATCTATTTAGGTAGCAAAACAAATCTGCATAAAATCAACAACAACTATTATTATTATTATTTAAAAGCATAATTAAAAACATTGGTTCTGCATATCAGTTTTTAGACACTAAAATATAGTTATTGGCTGTTAATGATATTGGATGATAATTTTGCTACAAGAGAAAGTCTCTTCAAACTATAAATGCATCACAAGATATGCTCTTGCACTTAACTTTTCCCTGATAACAGATTAACATTTTTAGCTCAGCACGGCCTCACAGTGAGTAAGTAGATATTAGTGACGGCATTACTACAGAAATAGACTGTCTGCCAACACAGACGAAAAGACAGACACACAAAACACAAATGCAGACGCACACGTACCTCTCCTCCATTGACATACTCCATCACGAAGCATAGGCGGTCTTTTGTTTGGAACGAGTACTTCAAAGACTGAAACAGCAGGTGGATACACCATTAGAGGAAAAACAAAAGCAAAAAAAACTAAAACAAACGCAACGTGAGAGACGCTCATCAAAATGTATGTGGTGAGAGAAGCGTTTGTCTCGAGAGAAAATGAAAGGAGCGTTTTGAAATGCTTTGCTCTTTCTCGCAGGCCTTGATGCTAACTTTGAGGGAAGGTGAAGTTTACGAGGGAACACCAGCTTGACTGACAGTGGTAAATTGTTTTGCTAAACCTGCTGTGTATGTTGCGTGGCATACAACAGCATCTGGAGTGTCAGAAAATTACTTCTCACTGGCGACTTCTGAACAGATGCACAGCTACATTTAGGCCGCTAATTTATTACAGTTTATTCTCTACATTATAATGAGGCTCCAGGGAAAAGCCAATCATATATACAAAAGCACTGGGAAGCGTTAAGGTCTCTGTAAATCCACTCTGAATGATAGTTCATTATAAAATGTGCACTCACGGTTAAAAAAGGATGTCTCGTGTTTTTTAGTACTCTGCTTTCTGTGAGCGTGTGGGCCACTTCGTCCTACGGGAAGAAAGAGAAGGTGGATCATGAATTGTGTTTTCTCAAGATAAACCAGGTTTGCTTACAGTACATTTTATTACAAAGCTTCTCAAAAAAGCATGGGATTAAAATTACGCTTTTATAACTGCGTTAAAATTACGTTGCCTACATCTTTGTGATCTGAACCTAGATAAATAACATACAGAATGAAAAAATCTAAACATATTTCAAATGTATTCACTAAATATTCCTCATGATTCTTACCTTGGCTATAATAACCTCTTTCTTTAAAATTTTCATTGCATAATATTTCCCGCTGGCCTTCTCCCGTACGAGAATGACTTTTCCAAAAGTGCCTTTTCCCAATAATTTTAAGTAGTCAAAGTCATTCATTGTCTGCAAAAAAAAGCAAGAAAAAAAAAAAAAGCAATAGATTGTCAGACTTACTGAAATGCAATGCATATAATTGGGGTCTACATTTCTATTTTGTTAATGTAACTCAATCAGAATGCATTCACATCTCGCATCTCTGCTGCGGGGATGTAATCCTGCTGCTTAAGAGATTTCACTGCCACCAACACACTGACATGTTTGTACATTAGCTTGTTGTTTAAAAATGATGAAACTCCCAGAAATACACAGCCTTAAAAGACATTATCGAGAGAGAGTTTCCTAATTTTGTGCAATTGAGTCGTAAGGTCTGTTTCATATATCCTGAATCTGCAGCTGTAGGCGTGCACTGAACTTTCACAGTGACAGCACTTCTGCTGCTGCTCGAGAAAGAAAATGCAATGATTTCTAGGTTACTACATTGAGTATTTCTTGAATAAATGGTTATTTGGGAGTGTGCCAGAACAAATCTTGATTATCATGAGATCCAGTTTACATGAGGGTATCGAATTTAGAACCCAAACTCCAAAGAGTAGCTACAAACTGCTTAAATCATCTGGAATTGAACAATGCCTGAGAGTTTGTTTCACAACTTTATATAGCTTCTACAGCAAAAATGTCATGTTGATAAACAGGTTTATTGTGCATATTCTTTGCCTTTGCTGCTTAGTTCATCATGTGATGTTGGGTTCGGCATCCAAACTCTACCACCATTCACCCAACAATGTAAAATCTGCAGAAAATGTACTGAAAAGTCACTATGGATTATGGAGTCGTATTTTGGCCAGAAGCGACAGTTTAAAGTTAAATCGGCCTGATGGATGTGTTCATTAAAAACACGCAGCTTAATTGATGGAGATGATTACTTGTGATGTTGTTATCAGCTGTTTGGACTCTCATTCTGACGGCACCCATTCACTGCAGAGGATCCATCCAACTGTCGTAATGCTACATTTCTCCAAATCAATAAGCAAACAAACTCTATATCTTGGATAGCCTTGAGGGTGAGTCAATTTTTAGCCAGATGTCATTTCTAGGTGAACTATTTTCTTTATAATAATTCTCTATAACTTTTTGCTGGTTTCTGTCATTCAGCTTCCCAATGTCCCAGGCTTACGATGTCCGCAGCAAACATCAAAATCTGTATTTGAAGGCACCTTGCGTTTGTGATGGCTGATAGATGTGTCCATCTCCTCCTCTGCCATGTTGTCTATCTGTGAGGTGGGACTACATTGGATACGTTCCTCTTCCTGTCTTTGGAGTTTATCTGCCACCATCTGGATCGCCTCTGCCCACTCATCCCTTTGGAAACACACACAAAGCCCGTGTTTCTAAAAAAAAGCCATTTATTAAAACAAAAAAACACTGCTTAATACTTCAAGAACACATTTGAGACACACTAAACGAACACATGGTTCAGTTATAAATGTACACTGAAATGTGAATGGGACCTTTTTACTTTATTGAAGACATCAGGCCAGACCATCTGAGTAATTCACAAGGCCGTTCTCACTAGGTGACAGTATAATCTAACATGAGTGGGGAAGCCGCCCCTCTCTGAGAATAGTGTCTCCCTCCATTGAGTTTTCATTTGTCGTGCAGCACAACATCTGTTGTGTAGAATCAGTGGTGCATTCATGTTTTTGAGCATGTGTTAGTTTAATAATGATGGATTCATCTGAGCGAAGCTAGCAGTTTCTCACTGTTTTACAGAAGCAGACTGAACTAGACAGCAGGGCTATGTGGTACAGCACAGTACTACAAGTTTACAGTGGTATATAATAATATCATAATTTAGCAAATTTTAGTACCCAGCTTAAACAACGTCACTAATCAGCATTTTTTTTTTAAAACTTAGTTTAAGGTGATTATCTGGTCTCCTAGCCTGCTCAGTCTAGCTATACCAGTCTATTTGAATGTTTTTTTAGAGGAATTTTGTATGAAACACATACAGTATATACACACATACGTCACTGTTCAAAAATCAAAAGATTTTAAAGAAATAATACTTTTACTTATTAATACTTAAAATAATTCAATACTTTTTATTCAGCAAGCATAAATATTTCTTGAGCAGCAAATCAGCATATTAGAATGATTTCTGAAAGATCATGTGACACTGAAGACTGGAGTAATCTGTGCTGAATTAATTGTTTTATTTGTGTTCATTTTAAATGTAACCTTGGTGTGCAAATTTTACCAACCCGAAACTTTTGAACAGCAATTTATGCTACTAAGTGGAATAAATAGTCATAATGTGCTGAATGGTATTATTATTAATAACAAATAATATTTCTGTTGCAACTGCTTCGTACAGTAAAGATCACATGCTTTAAGTGTCATCCAAAATGAACTGAATGTTTTAACAAAACCTACTTTAGATGTTAATACTTATATGTATTTTTCTTTACACAGAATTATTGCATCAACTGACAGCCAGAGTTTCATTTCCTCCATTGGCCAAGGTTGTTCAATTGTTGCATAAGGTACAGATTTAGTATTGATACAGCGGAACCAGAGGCTGGTATCGTACCAAAGCAAAAATTTTGGTATTGATCCAACTCTACCAGGCAGAGTCTGAAAACATGCACTCTTGTGCATTGCCATTTGTTAGTGGGGAATCCTCAAAAAGAATAAGAGATGGAAATATTTATTATCTCCAACATAATGTATGGATTTCTATTCTGGCTCTTTTTTCAGTGGAAGCTACAATCCCCATGGTGGTGCATTTGAAATCTCAAGGCAAATTCAAGATCCATTGGGTTAAAACAGTAACGTATACATGGGCCCTGCGCACCCTCTCAAGGTCGTGCGGATGAATGGGTGTGGAGTGGTTTGGTGTATAATGAGCGGTTTTTGCTAATGAGAGATAAAGGCTTTGAATACAGTCTGGCTTGATGCCAGCTGTCGCCACATCTCTCCTCCTCACATGTAGGCCTGCAGTTTCTGGGCCTCTGCCAGTACGCCATGTCCCACTCCTGTTCTGAGCTGTGTGTGTGTGTGTGTGGGGTAAACAAAGTGCGCATTGGACTGCAATGCCCTGTGATAGATAGACAAGCAAGTTAGGAGTGCGAGGATAAACGGCTCAGTGTCTGTTCATATCTTTTGTGTGATTAGATGTTCTCTCGGTCTCTTTCAAACGTTGTTATAAGGACTGCTCAACCATTATTCTGTGACCCCAAAAGGATACTGACAACAATAATAGGCAAATATTTCTCAGCTTCTTGGACAGGGTAGATAAGAAATCCTAGTTTAATGGTATCAAAATCAATGAAAATGAAATAGGTTTGACTATTTTTGGAAAGAAAATCCTAAATCTCCTAAAAGATGGTGTGTTTTTCTTGCACCTAAAATTAAGACACAAAAAGCATATTTGTAAAAAGAAGCTAAAAGAGGACTGGATAGCACACTGTCAATAAATGATCATCATCACTGATCATCACTGAAAAAAAACAAAAATATAATGATTCCTTTAAAGACTAATTGTTATGAACAACTGGATTATTGAAAACGAATGCAAATTTGATCCCACTTTATATTAGGTGGCCTTAACTACTATGTACTTGCATTAAAAAATAAGTACGATGTACTTATTGTGTTCATATTGTATTGCCAAACACTTTTGCTGCTATTGAGGTGAGATATGGGTAGGTTAGGGACAGGTTTGGTGGTATGGATAAGTTTAAGGGTGGGTTAAGGTGTAAGGGGTGGGTCAACAGTGTAATTATAAATGTAATTACAGAAATTATCAACAGATGTAATTACATGCAAGTAGTTTTTAAAATATAAGTACAATGTAAAAACATGCATGTACACAATAAGTGCACTGCATCAAATATTAACTTAAATTACATTGTAGTTAAGGCCACCTAATATAAAGTGGGACCACAGATTCTAAATAATATACAGATCAACTTGCAGTAAATGGACACTGGTCAAATTTTCTAATGATTCTGGTTCTTCTATACATGCAAATAATAATGTGTGATGTTTGAAAGCTCTCTGACAGCTACACACAGTTCATTATCACTTACATTCTTATGGGACATAAGTCTATGTTGTCTATAGACTTAAAAAGAACTGACATATAAATGAGGATCAGCTCATAACGCGAGCCAGTGTTTTGGTAAAAGTTTTTTGGGTTGCCTTTTCTCTCGCTAATGGGAAAATTAATATTTGTGTTTGCTAAAGGTGAGCATCACTATTACTGTTGCTCATATGTAGGGTAATTTTACAAAATCACGTAGTGATCACACATAGTTTCATATGGGCCAAAGAAAATCACAGAGAATTCAAACTGAAGGAAGGACTTGAGACTAATTTAAGAGTCAGAATAACAGAGACTGTGCATGGACTATTTTAACTTGGGTCAGTAAACTATCACCCATTTACCCATATATTTAAGATTCACTACCTCTTCCGCAAACGCTTAACCACTCCACAGCCTTAAACCAAAACATGTACACACACAAACACATTTACTTAGTTATCTAAATGAGGACATTGCATAGATTTCTATTGCTTTTATATAGAGCTAGTTAAAAATACTGTTAGGGTGTAACCTGCCATAACCTACAGCCTGACAGAAATTTTATAATTATTTTTTGTTTGTTTGTTTTAAAAAAAAATTTCCCACAAGGAGGTTTTGTCAGGTTTAGCTTACTTATTGTTACAAATTTGTAGGTACACACTGTGGTGGTTACCGCTTTTTTTTTATGAAGAATCACTCTTGAAGTCTTGGGGTTTTGATGCCAGAAGAGAGACTTTATTATCATCAGAGACAATAAGGCCGAGAAGACACTGCAGTGAATTCTATCTAATCTGTGTCCGTCCAGCCTTTTATACAGTTTTTCTCTAGGCATGTTAATACATTTCATGAATTGCCATTTTACCTTTTTCGGCTGTGTCTCCAGCCTGCCACCCAAAAGCAGACAGGAGACTTTAATTTTATGTTCCGTGGAGGTAGGGGCCCCTTCATATATTTTGTGTAATGTCAAAACAGGATATGCAGCTTTACCATATGTCCGAATGTTCCATTCATGCAGGCCTCTTCCACACAGGCAGATACAAGATTATATTAGTAGAATAACTTGATACATAAATGGCTTATATTTACATTGATTATATTTAATTATTTTATATTTTGATTAATACAACTCTTCGTCAACACACACACAAATTCCTCTTCTTTTCTGCATTTCACCTATGCTCTAGCTTGCTTCTTAATCTAGCTTTCTTATAAACCTGGCATGCACTGTGAATATTTCTGGATCTGTGATAGACTGCGTAAAGCATCTGCTAAATGTATAAATGTAATCACTACATTGTCAGCCAAGTAATTACTAAGGTATATCATATTTTCTACTATGGTCATTATTAATGCTTTAAATTAAAATGAGTAAGTAGCGTAGTAGAGTTAGTAGTAGTTAATAGTCAGTAAGGAAAATAATAGAGTTCTCATTCAAACTGTATTGTGGTGGCCAATCAACAGTTTTGTTTAGTTGTAGCAACTATATAACTTTAGAAATGGTTACCAATGGTACATTAATGTTGGAATGGATGTATAATGATGCTCTTAACAGTTGTGTTTTTATATTAGAGACCGTTCTCACCTTTCTTCTAGCGTGTCCACGTGGAAGGTCCTCTCTATGACTGTAGTCCATTGTAGACATCTAATAATAAAAGTGTTCGGCTTTGGTCGTTCAGTTTTCATCAGCTGGCATTCTGGAATGACAGACCAAAGGAAATTGTAGCCACATTAAATTTCATCTGCACAATGGGAAAAAAAAAAAAGCATACAAGCTATATAAATATACACGTCAATCACAGTCAGGGAGAAATCTGACCTGAATACTAAAGTAAACCCAGCCCAGTTCCTAACTCTCCGGCTGCGAGTGTTTGCCATTGTCAAATTGTTTTATTTGATAAATAGAGGGGAGCAGCAAGTTCGATGTAAAACAAATGGCCATTAGCAGAGAAGAGGCAGCGGGTGGGAGAGTGCCACGGTGAGATGAACGAGCGAGAGGTGCATTTGCTGGAATGTGGCACAACATTTCATATACAGCGCTCAGCTCTGCCACATCAGCCACTGCCCAGTCGGAGGGAAGTAATGCACATCTTGGATACTTTATGAAAGTAGCAGGGGACAGAGTTGACGTTCAGACTGGGCTCATCGCCGCTGTAGATTTTGGGGACAATGCCCAGACGACAGGTGAAACGCAACAGCAGCCTGGGCTGCCAGTCCCATAATGAGGGCCCTAAGCTGGCCAATTTCAGCCACCTCTGAATGACGGCAGGGCCTAAAATTAGACAGGAAGGTTAATGACGACACTGCTAAGGTCACGAAGCCACGCACTGTACAGAACATCTACCTGGGCAGTAGGGGGGGAGAAATCGAGTCCCACGCTGAGTGCAGAAAAACAAGGTCACAGCAGCCAGAATGTGACACCTCAGGAGGAGAGGAGGCAGAGCTGACAGTATTGTTTGCTTTGCCACATTAGATCACAGATGACGAGCATTGCTTCAAGCAAGAGATGCTAAGGAAAGCTAGCATGCCAATTAAACAGCCCAGAAGCTGTGACTTCCGCTGCTCACAACATGCAACATCTCTTAAAGGTTTCTCAAGTCCAAAATAAGGTTGAGAGGGTGCCAGTGCACAAAAACATCAGGAGACAAAACATGGCAATCAGCTGTGTAAATGTTAGCGAGAACTGGCTTTGAAGAAAAAGGCTAGAGGGTTAAAAAACAAATAAAGAGTTTCCAAATCTTAAAAAAAAAAAAAAAAAGTAGTTTAAACGCATCAAGTACTTAGAAACACACTCTTTGTTTTCAAAAACTTTCATACCTTTTTAACCAAAGGTTTTTGAATTTTCAGCGGCCATTACTCCAGTCTTCAGTGTCACATGATTCTTCAAAATCACTCACACAGCCCTATGAATTCCGTTTTATTTATTCCCCACAAATGCAGTTAAATTAATCTGTATCAAAAAGCATTTACTTATACAATTTAAAAGCAATTCATTAAAAGTTTCATTTTTTCCAAATTCTATTTTAACATTTAAATTTTTCTGGGTTCTAATTTAACGGTTTAATTCAATTTTAGTAATAAAATAATTTATTTTAGTAATCAAAATAATTTTATTTATTTATTGGTTTGTTGTTTTTTATTTGTTTGTTTGTTCACATTAATAAGGCCCTATGTTTTTATTTCTTTCAGAAATACTGTGTTATGTATTTAAATTTTTCAATACATGAAGGCATAAGACATTAATTTGCCTTTTAAGTAAATGAAAATTCTCTTCCATTTTCTTCCATAAACTCTTCCATTTTTTGGCAAACAAAGTGCTGCACAACAGAGGTTTACAGTTAAAATTAAAACATGGAAGGAAAATTGTGTGATTATTCCTTTTTTTTTATAATAGTAGTAGTAGTACTTTTATTATGTTGAGTAATACATTTCTGTCACAGTTTCTTAAAGTAAAACTTATATTTTTATGGATTACTGTGAAAACCATAACCAGAAAAAAAAAAATTAATTTGTGTAGTAAACGAAACCTTGTGTCTGCGCTATTCATTCACACAGAAACACGCATGATTCATATTTAAATAGTCTTTTTGCAGTTTAATATTTCGCAGACACTAGTCCATACCACCATTTGATTTAAGTGTGCTGACCTACTTTTGATTTATTCATCCGAAATTTAACAAATTCCGTGACGCGTTATACAGTAAATTCCATTTTTATGACTGGATTCCGCGATTTCATCTGCATTTTCCGCATCAAGGGCCCTACATATTCATAGGGCCCTACTAATATGCTGATTTGCTGCTTAAGAAATTATTCAGGATTTGTTTGGTGGTGGAAGCTCTAAACAGAACAAATTGGTGGATCTCACCGTGCAAAGCGATTTGTCATATGCTGCAATCATTGTTAAAAAAGACAAATTGGTCAATATGGACTGCGGTGTACTAGGGAGCAGATGCAGGACTGGTCAGGCTGTGTACAGGACTCTGTGAGAGCGGTCCGGAGGAAGGCAGTCTGGTGGCAGCTCGTTGCACAGGGGGTGAGAGCGATGCCATTTCAGAGAGTGCATTAGGCTATCAGCCTCCCAGCACCACCTGGCCTCCCAGCTTTCTGCAACAGATGTGGCAATCCTCTCCCACTGCCAAGCGGCCCAGGCCGGATGTATGGCCACCCCTCGCTCCTCCAGCCTTTAGATTAAAACCTGGCTGGGCCTTTTGACGGATGGAGAGATGGGGAGCCGCTCGCAGCACGTGTCCAGAAACCAGCGCTGAAAGCCACGCGCTTGAGCTTGAGTTGTGTTCCAGAGGAAATAAGTCACTGCTTACCATGATTTTATTCCATTAAAACATAAATTTTATTCCCCAAAAATCATTTAAAAAACAAGATGAAACAGAACTGTGAAAGACTGCAACACATTATGGCTAAATCAATCACATTTTTGCACATCTGGAAGGATCCCGACATTAGAAAAGAGTGGCTAAAGTTTATTTTCAGTGATCCTTGATCATTCCAGATTTGCCTTAACAGTTTGAGTGGCACATTTCTGTACTTGTTTTGTGAGCCTTTAAAAATGTACTACAAACTTTGCATCATAAAGGTCATTTTACATGTTTGTAGTTTAAAAGTACATTAGCAAATACAGCCTGTTTTATTCTAACGGTTAGAGAGAAATTAAAATTACAACTAGCATTATAACATATCAGTTCATAAAAAAATATAAAATTGGAAATTATACAAAAGACCATTCAAAACCACATTGTGCTGATCTGTGCTAGCAATATTTAGCTGTCAAATTAGTATAAGAACATAATTTTGGATTTAATACAGATCAGCGAATCCACTCGAGTTAATTCAAGGAGACTGATCTCTCTGTTGCCTCACAAAAGAAAAAAGAATGTACAAAATGTTACTTGTCTTGCTTTGAAGGCATCACTTACTTGCAACAGAGAAGTTATTGAGAGGGTAGGGAAGATCTGCATCCTGTGGCTTCTCCTTGTATCCGATAAAGGACCCATCGGTTTTTAGCAGGAAATAGCGAGGTCTCCAATTCTTAATATATTCACCTGAGGAAAAAAAAAGATCATTTAAATGACAAATAACAGAACACATGACCTCAAATGGCTCATGCAAACACACGCACACTAAAAACTCAACCTCCCATTCACACTTTCTTTTCTTTTACAACTGAGGGAAAACACGTTTTCATTAAAAACCCACGTGGTTTCGGGTAGTGACAAACTGCATGAATTAATATCACAAGATTAATATCCCATACACACAGAATGAACACGATTAGATGGTGCTTATCTGTTGAATTGACTTAATTTTGACTTTGCAAATGACTAAACACAGGATTAAAATGTTAACATGTTTACCACTGCTAGTCCAGCTGTCAGCTACTGCATCATCTGCCTAAATACGAGGGCAGGTGTTAGAACAACCCAAACCAGGGCCGGTGGCACCAAGTCGGCTTACAGTGAAACGTGTGCGGAAACGCACCACGGACGGGGTCACAGAATCCTCACAAGGGGCAGCAGAAACACCTTTAACCTTTCTATGCTAAAGCCGCAAAAAACAACATCTGCTGAGCAGCTGGTCATGCCATATTATCATGCAAAACTTCTGGTGCAACAGCCTGTGCTATCTAATAATAAACAGCAGGATTACAAGGGTGTCAGCATCACCACGCAGGGGGCAAAGCCGCATGCACACACAGTCCAATAACAAGCTTCAAGAGTGATAATGCACACAACATCTGCCTGCTGAGTGATGCATGCTGGATGCTGGATGCTGGATGCTGGATGCTGAAACCAAACACACTTGTTCATTTGCAATTTCATACAGTGAACAATGAAAAGTTTGATTTTCAGAATACTTAAAATCAGCATTGCATTTTGTCTGTTGCTTTTCAATCACACCATGTGGTAAACACAAGTATAACATATACTATAGTCAGAGCTGTGTAGTAACTGATTACATGTAATCTGGATTAAGTAATCCGATTCCAAAAATTAAGTACTTGTAATTAGATTAAATTACATTTTAAAATACTCGGAATCGGGCTACAGTTACTTTTTTATTGATTACATGATTACATATTATCCACACAGTAGCAATAAATTATTCATAATTTATGGATTCTCCCTAACTCCTCTTTTCCATCTTTTAAATGTTCTTTTCTAAAATAGCCTACAACTTATATACACTCAGAGAGTCTTCCAGTTTTGCTGACATTCACACAAAGACCAGTCATTAGTCAGGTGCTATAATTACACAGAAATTTGAGAGGCCATACAGCATTTGACCACTGGATTTACAAAAATCATTTAAATTTTAAGAAGTGCTTTTTCAACATTTCAAGACTGCATCAACAACTGTCACTCAGTTAGGTTATTTAACCATGTATTACCATGTCGTTGGAAGGCTTTTTGTCTTTCAAACACATTAAAATTCACATTATTTTACAAATTTCCTTATCACCTTTTTTTTTTAATCCCCCTGAGATTTAGAAAAATAAGTATTTTAATAATTAAGTAACACATTTGCATGTTCACAGTTCTCTGTTGGTTAATGGTCAAATGACATACAGGTAAAGAATTTAAATGTTTATGATTTAATGAATGATCAGCTTTTCATCAAATTCATGAATCTCCTGCAGTTCCTAGTTTGGGAAACCTTGATGTAATGTAATGTTAAATGCACTTCATATTGTTAATAACATTGAATTGAATATATTTCTCTTTCTTCTTTGCATTTTTATATCAATATGATAAAAGATTATCCTATTTAAATCAATGTGACAAGTGACAAGACAACGAGCTAGATCAAAAGTTACCTAAAAGTAATCAAAAAGTAGTCTGATTATATTATCTAAAATGTGTAATGTAATGGATTACGTTACTAACTACAATTTTTGTCATGTCATTTGGAATCAGTTACGGACTACAATTTTCAAGTAATCTGCATTTATACCTCAAGATGAGATGATCATTTTGTTCCTTGTGTCATTCAAAACTATCAATACAAAAGCAGTCCAACATATATGCTATATTACAAGCCTTCTGAAGCCATACAATAACTGTGTGAGAAAAAAAAAAAGAGAGTAAATGAGCAAAAAAAAAAAAAAAAGGCTAATTATAAAAATCTTTAAAAATTTTATAAAAATAAACTCGGGGATATCAAAACAGAAAACACAACGCATCCTATTTTTATCATTGTTTAAGCCATCACACTTCGCAATCTAACCTCAGGACTCAACTTTTTAAATCTGTTCTTGCTGATCATATTTATTAAGATAGACAATCTGGTATTCGTTCAAGCGCAGACGCAGGAGAATCCACAGACATGTAGTTTCTGATTCTGAACTCCTGGTAATTAGCCACGATCTTCTCTAAGTGACACATGAGCCTCGTGACAGCTCTGATCACTTTTTTTCAGCAGAAGAGAAAATAAACAACATGTTCTATTTGTAACATCCACTTAAAGCATAATGACACCAGCTTCTCCTAATTAACACATCAGAGAAAAACACCTGCTCATGTTAATTTGAGGAGACGGAGGTCTTCGCCGGTATGCCTCAATGAGGAAGAGGAATCGCTGGGTAGGAGGGAACAGCTGAACAGAGGCATCCGCCTTCCAATCAAAAGGTACAAAAAAAGAAGGGAAAAGGGACGAAGGATAAAAGTGGGCTGTGAGTCCACACATAGATAAATTTATGCATGATTGCTATGACAACCGTCTATCACTGACCAAGGTATTTTCTTTACAGATAAAACTTTAGTAAGAGGGCTTTTTGATTTTTCAAAGATAAAAATGTATGTATATTAATATAACTTAAAAAGAACTGGCCAGGCATATTGTGGTGCTCAAATGGCAAACGTAGTCTCGAATCCAGACTGCAACATCAATTTCCCCTCTCATCAGTCTCTAATTTTCTTTTTTCTGACACTAAAAAAAGCAATATAAAAATTAAAACTATAAAATTAAAATAATAATAAGCTAATATATTACAAGGGTTCCCTTTTCTGTCCCCTAGGACGTAAAATATTTTCTGGAAGTAATCCCTGACATTTTAAGTTAATATAATTTAATGACACATTTTGCAAGTTCATGGTTCTCTGATGTTGGTTAAAGGTCACAGGACATGCAGGTAAACAGATAAAATATTGAAAAACTTTATTGAAAAGTTTTATTTTGATTTAACTTTAATAATAAAAAATGAAGCTATGAATGTTTTACTGTTGTAAATTGCAATTGTCCTGTAAAATAAAAAAATATAATTATTTGATAATTATTATAATTATTTTATCTTATATTGCAGTTGCAATACTATGTTAAATCATTCAAACCCTCAAGCTTTTATTTTGGTGTAATATTGGTGAATGCTGTAAAATTATAGCTATATAACAAATATAATATAAAATAATAATAAACACTTTTGTCTTCTCTATAGTGAGCACAAGCTGTCACACACAACATTATTCTTGTTATTAGTGGATCAGTTATGGACAAGCACAAAGCAAAGAGTTTAATCAACGATCTGATCCTGGATCAGCCATGATGTCTTGTTAACCAACGTAGAGTACAATCACTGTACCGCTGACAGAGCCAGGGGTTGAACAGAAGGGGCTGCGTGACTAAAAGCAAATGTCGCTCGAACCCAGCCAGTGCTGTTTCATCAAACCATTTTTACTGGCTTCTCAGTCGTGAAATTTGTTTCTTTAGATCCAAAACAGTAGGCGGACAGTTGGTCTGGCAGGCGCCGGTGATGCTTCAACCATCAAGTTTCCAGAGCGTTTGGTCAAAGTGAACAGTCCTATCGGTTAGCATTATTACCACGCACCAGGGTCGTGAACACCTTTAGATGCGCAGTTCAGATTAACGACTGATCAATACGGTTGATTCTTCAACGAATCCGCCTAAGAAACTGCACGGCGATACAAATTCTCTTTCTAACAAGCTTGCAGGTAATACCTGAGCGATCGCCGGCAAATATGCAACAGGACATCCAAAGTCCCTGCCGCCCCATTCCAATTAAGTTCCGAGATCCAAACAGCTCCAATTGAACAATTAAAATATCATACCGGGTGCCATTCAATTACAAGCCCAGATTAATTGTTCATTTGTCTGTGGTCTGTGACAGCCTGATGGCTGTGGGACGGAGAATTGGACAGGCCGCTTTCGAGACAGACGCGATCCTGAGCAAACTTCCCCCCAAAACATCCCAGCCACTCCTGAGACTTCCCGAAGGCTCGCTGCCTCTGCCACGCTCGTTCCGTCGTGATGGAGTTTCAGCAGGACAGGAGGAAAAAACAAGCCCACGGAACACAAAAAAACAAGGCCATTTGTTAATCAGCCCAAACAAGGATTTAATTTAATGCTTTGGCGGGAACTGCTCTACTTTGCAGATGGCTTAAAGATGGGCATGTGATGGGTGCCCTGGGACCAGCGGGCTGTCGCGTTCCAGCACACGCCGGGCACTCCAAGCGGCACCAGCTCGCCTGGGCACGAGCGCCCACAGCCGCTACAGCGCAGCCTGGGCACCGGCACGTGGTCCGAGACGTGGGCAGCATTAGGTGGTGCGGTACGGATGGAGAATGCGCGGGAGGGAGAGCTGGCTGCTTGTGGAGATTGGTGTGTTTTGTTCACCATGTACCGCAGCAGCTTGCCGAAGGAGAGCGGCTGGAGTCACTTTGTCAGTTTGGCAGAGATGGACCCAGCATGGACATACTCACACTCTGACTCATTCGCACACACGCGCTCGCAGCAAACAGTTGCTCGGAGAAACTATTGTCAGAAGTATTGCTTCTTGTTTGACCCGTGGTCTAGTGGTTAGCACTGCAGCACTTTTATGCTGCAGATGTTCATTCAGTAACCGCTATGATGACTTCGGTGAGTAATTCGGTTGACTGATGACTCAACTACGGCTACTTTCAGCCCCGTGGACTTTTTTAAAGAAATAAACATACTTTTTGCACTCAGTAGTTTCATTTGACCAATAACAATTTCCAACAGTAGACATACACATCACAGTAACATTTCCATCAACTCTCAAATGATGTATTGTGTTGGACAATAAAAATATAAAACTTAATTTACCTTGGGGTTTTTTTTGTTTTTTTTAACACATCTCACATATTAAGCATGGTCTTTGTTTCCTTGGTAACCAAGTACACTGAATTTTTATTTGTTGGTTGTAGCAGAATGGATGTCACAATTTGCTTTAAAAAATGTATCATTTTTACAGAATAAATATTAAAATGGTGGATGATTATTTCACAAGAATTACATAGTTTTAAAAACATTTCCATATAACATTCATAACATTTTCAAAAACATAAAACAATAATAGTAAATAATAAAATCATAAAATATTTTTAGAACAAATGAAATATATAATAACATGTACTTACTATAGTAGTAGCAAGTATTTGTTTAGATTTACATAGTATAAAAAATTATTTAAAAAAATAGTAAACAGAATTATATACTATTTTATAATGGAATTAATAACATAAATATAATAAATACTGAGCACGTCCTTACTTTAGTAATAACAGTAAAATATGCATAATTACAAGAAACAAACCACTTTATTTTAAGGTGTTCTTGTTACATGCTACATGTACTTACAATAGTATTAGCACAAAATTATGCAAAATTACATGCAATAACCCTATAGTAAGTACATGTTGTTAATTAATATTACTCAGTACTTAAATGTATAATTATTACTGTAACAAGGACACTTTAAAATAAAGTGTAACCAAGTAACGTTGATTAACATTACTCAGTATTATCTGTGTAATTACACTGTAACAATTAAGCAATTTAAAAAATGGAAACCCAAATTTATACACAAAAAGCATTCAAAAACAACAGATACCAGCTGTAAAGTGACCTTCATGTAACAAAAAAGATTTCAACAGTTTTTCTTTGTAATAAAAGCATATTCTCAGACATATTCCCACAGCTGAACACCCATTTTCTGTGCTAAACCAAGAGTAAACTGCACCTAAACCGCTCTCAGCACCAGTCTGTGGGCGAGACAGAACAGTAATGACCAGAGTAAAGTGAGAGACTTTAACAGAGACCAATCTGGACAATGTCAGTGACTTTCAAATGACTCAGCTGTTCCTTTACGTAACTGTACTTGGTCGAACGTGACCAACACCAGGACAGACTCAGACATGCTAATCAGCTCCACTGGAAGGCGATACAGCTGTGAAGTTGTCAAATGCAATTTCAGGGCTTAGCCAAGGTGGGGAGGAGTGGAGTAAAAGCGACAATACTTAGCGACGCTCTGGGGATTTGCTGTATTTTCGCCAGAATTGCCGGCAAAGACTTAAACACTGATCCCCTCACAGAGACGAAGGTCATATCACCCGTTAAGACAGCCAGACACAACAAGACAGATTGGCGCCTGATTCACCACCGTCACACCGACCAAAAGAAAGCATAAACAAGGGGACGTCACCATGTGGTGACACCAAAGTGACCCCTTAGAGACGAGATGGATATGATGACCGAGCCACATCCACCAACCGTGAATATTTCCAAAGAATATATTGACTTGACATGCAAATTCACTTCTTCTTATAGAGTTACATACTGCTATCAATGTAAAACAATGTAAATGCAGATAAAGAGAGTGGAATTTACTGTGCATTAGCAAAAGTTAGGACACCACAACAGTGACAGCTTTGCATCTTTTTTTATCTGAGACTGTAAGATGCTGAAAAACAACGACATGCAACTTAAAAAAAATAAAATAATATAATTCAAATATATTACATTATAAGATCTTTATCATCTTATTTAAAGGCTTTTCAGCGAGAAACAGCCGTTAATATACAATTAATACACGTTTAATGGTATGCAATTAAAATAGCATATGTAATAAGTTAAAATGAAATTTTCCAATAAAAGACAGCACTTGAAGCCATGTTTAAGTATGTCTTCCACTGCAGGCATTAGTGCGTGTGTCCTCTGTGTGTCCTCAGGGAGGGCAATAGTGTGAGCCAGTGGCGCTGCAGCCGTGGACTCGACACGAGGCTCTCAGACAACTTAGATGCAATCCAGGGCTGACTCAAGCCAATCCACTTAACCTGAATTAGTGTCATTAGACCGCAGCAGGAAAGAGTGCCTACTGTATGTGTATGTGCACATGCATGACAAACCCCTGCTGCATGACACATCTAAGAGTATGTGTGTAACAGAGACTATATGCACGGCTGTGAACACCTGGGGTTTATGGTCTGATGAACTAAGGATAGTGTGAGAGTAGTAAATGACCGGCTGGATATCCTATACATCACACTTACAGTGGAGACCAGCAACTGTCCAACATCTGCTACTTAAACTACATACAACATATAGTACATTTTGAAAAAAATGCAATTTTCTTGCAATTTCGTTTTCTCCCCAAATGACACCAATCACCTTTTTAGTCACTATGCGTTATGCAAAATAGAGACGGGGGATGAAACGGCGTGTACCTCAGCCAAACTTCCTCAAGGCCATTTTGTCTGTTTAAGTGAGTGCAGATGCCTGCTGCAGACTCTTGCTTGATGGAGGCATCAGACAATGGGCGGCAACGGAGCAGAGAGATGTCAGGCCGGCTGGGGGGGTGAGGGAGGGAGACGAGGGTGCCCAGGGAGCCCAAGCTCCCAAGAGGCCTGCACAGATTTCAGTCCGCCAGCTGCACACAGCTTGCCCTCCTGGTGCTCCTCCAGCCCCCCAGCTGGTGCAGAGAGCTGCCGCGCTGGGCCCGTACGGAGAGGCCATCCCGCCAACGCACACATGAAAATCACATGCACACGCACTCGAATGTGTAACAGGATAGTTTGAGCATCAGCAATCTATATGTGACAGCACTGCAAACACATGGTGCTGCATCAAACGTTTAACTCCCTGTCTATTAAACACACAGAGAGTGTTTCTGTTCACAGTACACTGAATCTGCTTTACTAAAATATTATGGCTTGTTATTTACTACATTGTTAAATATAAGAAAACAATATTATTGTACATATATTATGTATATATGATCATTTACTTTTTTCAGTATCAAAATAATGTAAATACATAAACTACTAATAAAAGAACATACAAATTACAATAATAATAATTGAAATCAGCTTCTGAAAGGTAAACAGATATCTAACATTCATTAAAGGAAACAAATCAAAGTTCATATCTGGCCATACGCTGAAGTCATGTAAACTCAACACTGTTAACACCTTCAGCCACTAGATGGCACTGAACTACAGATACAGATAGTTTGATTGTTGAGCAGAAGTATGAGAGAGTTACTCCCACTGTGTGTGTGTGAGAGCGAGAGAGAGAGAGAGAGAGAGAGAGAGACTGAGAGCAAAAGAAATGCTAAAGTAGTCATCCAGCGAAGAAACAAACATACAGAGGCAATTCATGCTGCATTCTCAGTTCTGCCGCAAGCGCTGCTACATCTTCTGATCTGTATTCCCTGTCAATATAATTTGAAAAGAATCTGCGGAACAGTGACTGAAAATGAACTTGAACAACTAAATTCATTTCTAAAAAGTGAAAGTGGGCAATTTCTGCACTAACTGCAACAATAAAGAATATTTGCACACAAGTTCCAAACACTCTCCGTCCCACATATATATATATATATATATATATATATATATATATATATTAGTGCTGCCAAATGATTCATTGCATCCAAAATAAAAGTTTGTTTACATAATGTGTGTTTGTACTGTGTATTTTTATTATGTATATATAAATACACACATACATGTATATATTTAAGAAAAATGTTATGTTTATATATAATATATTTATATATAATATAAATTATATTAATCTAAACATACACATGTAAATATTTTCAAACTATATACATGCATGTGTGTGTATTTATATATACATAAATATACACAGTACACATACATATATTCTGTAAACAAAACTTTTATTTTGGATGCGATTAATCGTGATTAATCTTTGACAACACTAATATATATATATATATATATATATATATATATATATATATATATATTTATGTAGATATATGTTTGTGTGTATGTGTATATATATATATATATATATATATATATATATATATAGATAGATAGATAGATAGATAGATAGATAGATGTGTATATGTGTGTGTGTGTGTGTGTGTGTGTGTATGTATTTATGTATGTGTATGTGTATATATATATATATATATATATACACACATACACACAAACACACACACATACATACACGCACACGTTAATATATTCTAATACTGTATATTCTACTCTTTTGTATGTTCACATAGAAAAGAATAAAAGAATACCATGGTATTGCTCGTGTTTTAACATTGCAGTAAGATTTGAAATTAACACTTTTTCAAACAAGGCACATGAGATTGCTCAAAGGTGACATTTATAGTGTTACAAAATAAATGCTGTTCTTTTTAATTTTCTATTCATCAAAGAATCCTGAAAAAAAAGATGTATAACGGTTTTCACAAAAATACAAAGCACAATTGTTTTCAACACTAATTATATTAGAAATGTTTCTCAAGCAGCAAATCAGCATATTAGAATGATTTCTGAAGGATCATGTGACTGAATACTGGAGTAATAATGCTGAAAACTCAGCTTTGCCAACACAAGAATCAATTACATTTTAAAATACAATTTTATAAAATGCAACAATATTTTACTATATTATTTAATGTATTTTTGATCAAATAAATGCTGTCTTTGTGAGTTCAAGATACTTTTTTGAAAAGAAATCTAAGTAAAACATCAAATCACAATGTCAAGGATAATGGTATTGTGTCAGGGTTACTACTGAGATGAATCGCATGTACCTGCCCTTCACCTCTGATTGTGTTTCCTGCATAAAACATGGCTAATTAATGAGATTATTGGAAGAACTGGCAGCAACTTTGATCGGTTAATCAAATATCAGCAATTGAGCCCAATCAGGCCATCCGTTTCGCAATCTAATTTGCCTGTTGTTCACGTTAAATGGGCTGCAGCGTTTGCTGCGTAATGTGCAGTCCTGCAGTCATGCTCAGCGGCTGCAGTCTTGTTAGAAGCACAGGAAAGGTCAACTGAACTTAAAATAGTGGGAGACAAGGCATACCTTCATATGTCACAAAGCAAATACACATATGAAAAGTTCATCACAGCACATTAAGAGTTATAATTAAATTTAATGCGCATTTCACGCCAATTAGACACGGTGAAATGTGTGAGCGAAGGTAAGCGTAGCAGGTCACACCAAACAGAGGTTTGCTGTGAAAAGCCTGCCCCATGAATCATTTAGAATAAGAGACAAGCGCAACAATGAAGAACTTCCCAACTGTTGCCATAGCAGCCAGAGGTCAGGGAACGATCTTTAGTGAAAGGCGTGTCCCCCAGGAGCAGACTGGATTATTTTACACTGTGCCATTGTGAGGGGCCACACTGACAATACGTCTGTCCGCGCGTGTATGTGTGTGTGTATGGATTACAGGACACTCCAATGAGAGTAACATTGCTCTCTGTCAACCCTTTGAAGCCGAGACCAGATCAAAGGCACGAGGAGCTTTCTTGTTCATTTTACTGGTCGATTCCATTCATGAAACGGCCCACGCCGAATATCAACAAGTTTCCTAAAAACGCACACAAGCCCTGATGGGGCTGTCATCATAGGCATAATTAATTCATGGAGTCAGGACGGTCTCGCAGGGTGACTTACACATGTTACCGTAGCCTCTGGAGCATGCATAATGCATACAGGCTCCAAACATCTGAAACTCAGGGAGCATTTGAAATGTAGTTCATATTCGAAACGCACAGTCAACATTCAGCTAGTTTTGTCCTTATAGAATAAACTACAACAAGGCTGATACTGAAGTCTGGGTTAAATACAAGTTAATCTCTATCGACTGTGACATGCTGTCAGTTACTACAGAAAATAATAGTTTCTCAGTAAAGAAATCAACACCAATTTGTTGACAGTTATGCACTTAAAATAGAAGTCCAAAGGGCAACATACAATGATTGCTCTGTACACTTCAACTAAACTAAACTAAACTAAACCCTTCATAGTGGCTTGAAATAGAAGTCTAAGGCGCAATATAAAATGATTGCCCTGTGTACTTAAAATAAAATAAAATAAAATAGTGGCTTTCAGGCTTTTTTTACATTATATATGGTAAATAGAATATAAATTACATAATGACTCTTGTGTTCATCAAGGCTGAATTTATTTGCTCAAAAAGATTTTTAAATTTTTTATATTTTAAAATGTAATTTATTCCTATGACCATAAAGTTTTTTTTTTTTTTTAATTATTATTATTTTAATTTTTTGGGGATAAATAGTAAATATTATAAATGTATTTACTTTGACTTCTGATCAAATACAAGTTAATAAGAGTATTAATTTCTTTAAAAGAATTACCCCCAGTAGTGTAGATTTAAGGAAAACGGAGGCGACTTCATTAAAAGGGTCTCAGTCAGAGGGGAACAAAGGGCCCTAACACAGGGGCCACACACAAGCAGACAGGAACAACAGCTCAGGTCTTAGAGGCTGCAGCGAGTCGCACCATCAGGCCAGTGGTGAACAGGTGCAAAGGCACTCCCCAGCCCCGGCTTCTGAATGGCTATTACAGCCGAGTGGCAGGGGTTTCTGCTATTATTTATTCAGCAGCGCATCCACCAGAACCAGGCCGCTGCGCTGGGAGACAGCTGGCAATGGGGGACAATACAAGAACCCCTCGGCCCTATTGTCTGACCAGCCCCTGTCCCAGCCTCTGCTCCCACACACACACAAACACACACACACACGCACATCTTTGTGAAGCATCCCAGAGCCTTTATTCTTTCAGTAACCAACATCGCCTCCCATCTCCCCCAGAGACACACACCACAGCTGAAGTAAACAACTATAGCCGTGTAATTCTGCCTGTACTCGACCATCCCACCCTCAGCCCACCAGACGCTGCCACACACGCAACGCCAAACACATCCAACACTTCAGTCTAGAACAAACACAACCAGCAGCTTTCATTCAGAACAGACCCATTAAGACGCTCAATGGAGGCTGGACAGATATGACACTTGAGTTCACAAACTGCTGTTTTACTCTGAGCTGCTGTTCTTGATGTGTTTGACTTTCCTTTAGTTTTAAGTGCTGAACGGAGCCCTGTTAATAAAGTACATCATAGTACCAGTAACTACAGACAGAAGAATTATTGGCTAATATTTGATGATTTGGAGACCATAAATAATACCTTACCATACCATATACATAAAGAAATAGTAAAATAGATAAATAAATGATAAGGCAATAATTATTTAATATTATTTAAGATTAATATAAAATGTATATAAAATTTCTGCATGTTAAAGCATTATTAATATTAAATACATTTAATATAATATAAAATGTAATGTTAAAAATTAAATATAAAATATAATATTATAAATTAATATTAAATTAATATTTAAAATTCACATATTCCTTATATCTTGAATACATGAGTGTACACATTATTATTTTCAGAATGTTTTTAGATACATTATTACATATTCCATTATTCCATAATACTTTTTTTTTTTTTTACAAATATTGCAAAATATAATTTGTGTAAATTATTATTATTATAAAATAATACAAAATGTATAATAAAAGAAAGCTTACTATCAAAAGCTTATTAAACCACCAATTTTTTCAAAAACGTTTTCAAAACTTAATGATATAGTATATAATAAATAATACTACTACTACAACAACAACAATAATAGTAATAATAAAGGAAGTCTTAGTATGTTGAATTCCCCCAATTAAGGTTAATAAATAATAATAATAATAATAATAATAATAATAATAATAATAGTGATAATAATAATACATATACATACACACACACACACATACATATATATATTAGAGGTCGACCGATTCATCGGTTTTGCCGATTAATCGGCACCGATAGTTGATTGCCACAACTATCTGTTATCGGCAAAAATCCATGCCGATAGTTTTCCGGTTTGCAAGCGTTGCTGGAGTGGCTGAGAAGGGTCCGCTGGCATTATACAGCGCGAGAACGGCCTCTAGAGGCAGAAATCATTGACAGTACGTGTTGTTTATTTTGACACGTGACACTGCGCGCTGCACAGAGCGGGAAACTCCAGACTCTCATATATATATATATACACATATATATAATTAAATAATTAGTTTTGTCAAATTATTTTATACTTTTGGACACTTTGACACGAAGCCAAAAGAGCCTGCGGGGTCTATAAAACTTCATGTTTTATGTTGTTGTTTTTTTTTTTTTTTGCATGTTTCTGCTTGTTGGCTGCATCACAAGACTTTGTTGGTCACAACAAATTGGACATTTGAAAATAAACTCTTAAAGTAAGTCAATCACCAAATCAACTTTTATGAAAAGGATTTCATTTGCATATATTGAACAGGGTGAAAACATGAAACTCAATATTGCTTTTTTGGTCTCCAAAATGTCACTGAAATGGTAATATGAAATACAATGACCTGTACAATTGTAGCCGCATAAAATCATTTTGGCGTAGACTCCAACGTCAATGCCTTTCACTTAATTGCAGCTGGCAAGCTGGTCGACTAAAGCCGGGAAAAACAGCAGTACTGAATAATGTGCTCAACGCCATCAAAACAATCCTGTTTTAGCGCACAAACAATTATGAATAATGCTACAAAAAATACATGTTTAACCATTCAGCTGGCTGGCACATAATGAAAATGGAAAGTTACAGATGCCTCTTTTATGTTCCTTCTGTCTGCTGTAGTGAGTATTAGGGAGGAAATTGAATGTGCAGACAAACTCAATAAAGAAAAAAAAGCCTGAGTCATCAATTACGAATCCTGTGATCAATCTTACGGCCGTTGATAAATAAGTTATTACAGCCTCGAGCTGTTGGTGTATCTTCATCTGACCTTTATAAGCACAGTTTGGGATGAACACCCAAGCGTGAGACTCCTCGCCTGAGCCTGAGTCCATGATCTGAAGAAAAGAGTGTGTAAGTGTGTGTGTTCGTCTGAAAGGACCGCTGTAGGTGGCACAGGGGGTGTGGGGTAAAGCTGTGCAGAAATGAGACAGTCATCAAACTATTACTCATAATTATATTTAAGGATGTCTGCTTTCAACTAAAATTAGACACATCTATAACATACAGCCACGCAAATTATTATAGAGGTAAGCTGTGTAGAATCATTGAGGAATATGTGAATGATGCACATTTCAATTAAAACATGAACACAGATAAGAAAAAAATAATTGTAAAGTCTTTTGTTGCACATTATTTGCATTTTATGAACCAGCCAAGAAAAACTGTGCACAGAATATATGAAAGCTGTACAATGGTTTTCAACATTTTCTAATAATATTAATTATTAATAATAAAAGTAACCTGCTGCAATAGCATTTGGAAGCAGATTAGTTGAGCCACTGGCACAGCTTACCCCAAAGCATCTGACACACTTGACCCAACATCTACTATTATGGAATAATGCTTCATTTACAAATCTATGGTTAGCCCAACACAGCAAAGCAAAACAAAAACAAACACACAAAACAATACAAAAACTAAACCAAATTATTTGTTTTGTTTTGTTTAAAGAACAAAAAACAAACAAAAAATGTTTAAATAGGGCAAAAATGTATTTACATTAATTAATTAATTAATTAATTAATATTTAGATAAATAAAAATATATATAAATATATAAAATAATTAAATACAAACAAAACTAAATCAAAAAATAACCAAACCGTTAATTACATTATTTTACTTGACATAGAAAATTTACTTCTAGTTTTAAAATTATTTAATCATCTGATTAAATAAAATGATGCATGATTTGCTAAATTAAAAGGAAGACAGTTTATCCCACTCTCCCCTACTACAATGCCAAAATCCAGTTTCAGCGGGTTTTTCCAAAAGACACTTCTGATGCAAATGTTTCAATCACAACAAACAAAACATCTACACAATAACAAGCATCCATATAATTTTCAAATGCGGTGAGGTGATGTGTACCGTGCAAACACGACTCTAGTATCACACACACCAAATCTCCCAGTCTCCTCCCACACTAGTCATGCAAACAGCGGCCCGAGATTGAGTCTGGAGTTCCAGTCATTATGCCGTGCGACATCTGCATGTTTATGCGTCTCTCTCTTTCTCATTCACTCCTTCCCTCACACCTCGTCTCTCCGCGACGCAGACTACTCAATACCCGGCTACGGGGAACGCACGCATACACGCACTTTTCTTGATGGCAGATGGCAAGTCAACAATCAGTTCCAACAGCAGCGGTGGCTCATCACCCAATCAGAAGCGTCCCCAACACACACTCGCACACACACACATAAAGCCCCCGTCTCACCCCTCATAACACCATCTCACCACAGACACAATAATAACTCTTTGTTTGTCTCCCACAATACAGCTGCGCAAGAGCCCCTCTGCTGAAACACATGTGCCCTAAACGTCCTCACACACACACACCTTCTGTCAGCTCTGGTGTGTGCTGCAGAGGCCGGGATCGTTGCACAGCTGGGCAGAGATTCTCTGAGAGGGTCTGGGTGTGAAAGAGAGGCCATTAATGAGTGTGAAAGAAAGAGACGCACCCACAATGCTTGAAAGCGCTCGTGGGAGACGGTGTTAACGTAACTGAAACAACCCGAACTGGAGGGGATCAGGTGAGTCTGTAACAACTTCGGAAGCTAATTCAAATGTGAATCCCAAGTCCTTTACAGTGTCACACTCCCTGATTCTCTTTGGCCCGGCACAGGAGCGGCGCGTTCCCAGCATGCCGTGCAGGGGGCGTGCTGAGACGTTGATGGATGTGGCAGGAGGGTGAAGAGCAGAGGTGTTTGACCCCAGGCTGAGTTCACTGAAACACAGCTGCATTGCACAGAAGCATGCGTCCACCCTGCTGCAGTACGGGCCTCGTCTCAAATGACCCCGCTGTTCCCTGCTGGACAGACTGCAGCCTGCATCACGATGCTGATGACAAAGCGTCAGAAACGGATTCAGAGGGAAGTCACGCAAGACTGTGAAATGACACTCGCTGATTCAAAAGCTGCTTGTGCTCATAATCCAATCATCATATTGTGATATTTACTGTACGTATAAATGAGACTGATCTTCTTTACTATGTATCATTAATGCTGTTTTTTTTACTTTTAGGAGAATAGCCAACAATCTGATTTAAAGATTTTTTTTCTTTTGAAATCCTCTTTCCGCAAATAATCTGATGTAATCTGGATGTTTTGCGGTCCGTATGGAGGGATCCATGGAAGGCAGTGGATTTTGTTCACAAACTGTATGTGGTACAGGTCACAAGCCAGGCTAATGGATTAAAAAAAAAAGCCTTTTTCAAAACTATTTCCTCTGTCTGACTACACGTTCAATACTTTATTTTCCAATGTACAGCAATAGCTAGAGCAGAGAGTAAAATTCAGAAGCATTTATATTTATCTTCAATTAACGATATCAATATTTCTTGATAGCACATTTTTTTATTTTAATAAATAATACATAACATAACATATAATATATAATATAGAAATATAGAAAGGAAATATAGTAAACAAATAACAATATCACATTCGTACTTCTATATAATATACCTATAACTTATATTTTATAGTAAACAACTAAATATTATTTAAATAATAATAATAATATTTTAACTGCAATAAAATAAATAACATAAAGATAGCCTAATATAGAAAAATATAAAAAGAAAAAGAAGAAATACAAATATAAACATCATTTCATGATAGTACTTCAAATAGTAGCTATAAGGCATCATTTAAACAACTAAACAAATAATTATAACAACAATAAAATAATACAATATAAAAAAATTACATTAGTACTGAAAATAATGACTATAATTTATCATTTATTGTGAACAAATAAACAATAATAGTATATTAAATGAAATCATTATTGCAAATAAAAATACTAATAATTACTAAAAATAAAATAAATACATTATTTTTTGATTATACCATAATATTTCAAATTTAAGAAATGATCTAGTGGTAAAGTTTGACATTTATTCAGTGCTAAAATATTTTTACTCTCTGGAGATTGACTGATAGGTTTTGCTGATTAGTGTTGATAACATTTGACAGAACTATTGGTTATCAGAAAAAATGCAAGCCAGCGTCTTAGTTTAAATGACTTAAGGCCACTCAGTGCCACCCTGTTAGAGGAGTCCTGCATAAAACTGCAGGTCACATATGCGATCAATATTTTAAAATCTCCAACAAAAATGGTTCCATTTCCAGCTAACCTTAAGTAATAGCCCAGTGTAGCCAGAAGCTGCCAGCCAGACTCTCAGGAGCTTCCAGAGTGAGTTAGTGCCAGCGCAGCTTATCTGCTAATTTATGGTTGCGTGTTTATCGTTCACACTCTGAGGGAACAGACTAGTCATTGGACTAGGGACCGTCAGCCTCCACCTCACCCGTGCAGCGGACGACCCCCCTCCATTAGGAACAGCAGTAATGAGGGGGATGAGAGCCGCTAATTTGAAAACTTGGACACGGCCAGCAGACCATATGGCAAGCATTTATCCCTCCTGAAAGCCATGCTAACCGTCATTTACATGGTTAGGGAGAATTCAACTATTCCTCTTTCCCATCTTTACTCATAACTAGGAGCCAAACTAATAACTACTTAATTGGCAAGTGATTCAAGGAGAGAATTGTTAAGGGATTTCTGTATTCCTTATTCCACTCCTCTTTATAACACCAGTTCTCCCCTGAAAGGGTGCATTAGAAGATAAAACCTGAGCCTAGTGCACTGCTTTGCTACATTGTGCCCATGTAAAGTGGTACAGTGATAGTTTACAGTAGTAATCCCATGGTGGGTGTCTGTGTATATATCTCAGGTATAGTACAAAGCAATTTGTCAACTAATGCTAAAATACAGAGAATGTTAGTTGGTTCAGTAATAACAAAGTTCAAATTCCTTTGCCATTTATTTTTAGATACAATAATCAACACTTACTGTAAATAAACACAGTTGTAAACATTTAAATTGGACACAAGGCATAACTTTTTAATGATTATAACCATGTTTCTGCTGCAATTCAGTGTTGAAATATAAACATTTCAACTGATTATTAAAACAAGGCATCACTAATAGGTTAAGTAAAAATATAAAGAATATGTAATATAGTGTATATATTTAGCGAATGCTTCTCACTAGAGCTATTTTTGAATCGCTTTCCTATTTTAGGTAAATGCGATGTTACGTGACATTGTATACAAGTTGTTTTACTGATGTCTTTTCTTGGTTGAAACACTAAGCAAGACATGAAACATTTCAGTAAGATGTACTTTTTCTTTCTTTCTGATGTTCATTTATGTTTATTTCATTCATGTTTATTCTGTGCTGAAACTATTAGTGAAGAGAAGATACATTCATACATATGAACTATCATTTAGCAATAATTAAGCTTAATAAGTCAATTTATGTTCAATTGAAAATATTTTAAGGAAAGCAGGTAATCAAACAGTTGCTGGTTCCTTATTGACTTCCATAGTATGGAAAAAAAAATACTATGCCAATTGGGAACAGCAGCTTCTTCAAAATATCTTTTTTTGTGTTCAGCAGAAGAAAGAAATTCATACAGGTTTAAAAATGATGTTAGAATTTTAATTTTTGAGTGAACTGTCCCTTTAAGTAGACAGAACTTGCTTCATTAAGAACAAGGCTGACAATAATAGTAACTTGCAATATGTTGAAGTTCTGACTGATAATTTAAAAAAAGAATCATTAAAAGACCCTGATAAAAAGAGTCAATTTTTTGTTAATTAAGACATTTTCTTGCCATTATCTTTTCACTGCACCACATTCTGACTGCAAAGTCACATTGAAAAGTAGGCAAAACTTGTATTTCTTTCACTGTGAAATAAGAAAATAAAATCAAAAGAAGCCAAACTGACAATATGGTCTGATGCGTTGAGAATTTGTTAGGTCTCCAGTGTCATACCACACATAATGTAAGTGAGGAGCAAAGCCTCTTCTGCAAAGCATTTACAGCAATATGTGGCACACAACACTCAATTTGTCCAGCCTACAAGCATCTCTAAATGCAAACATACAAACCGAGCCAGAAAGTGAGAATCTAAGAGTTTTTCATTCTCTGCTCGTCTGCTTGTAAATCTGAACTGTGCAATTTGAGTCGCAATGATTTCTAGCTGGGCATCAGTAAAGGGTGAGTGAATTCCTCTCATATAAGAGTAATTTGCTGCCTCACTAAGCAAGTGAATGAGTAAAGCAGAGCACTTTTAACACGAGACAATCAATTTGGGCATAGTATTATCTTGTAATGTACAAACTTAGACTTGGTAAATGCAATAAAAGGCTAGGAAGAAGGTTCAGCTTATGGATACACCCATCAGACAAGCCTCTGGCAAAGTAATTCTGTCACTGAAAAGAGCACAGTCACCGAGACCCACAGAAGAGACACTTCACAGCAGAAATGAAACGCTGTCTAACATCTACAGTAGAAAAGAAAGAGAAATAAAAAGGCAGAGAGCGAGGGCAGGGTTAGTTAATGAATGTTTCTGTCTATGAAAGAGTGTCACAGTGACCGCCACTACTGTATAGTCAGAGTGACCTGACAAGAAAAGAAAGGTATTCAGTGAGTGACAGGTAGTGAAAGACTGAAAGCAGAAGAAGACAGACAGCTGGGCCAAAGCAAGAGATCTGAAAAAGAGATCTGGTTGGTGTGGGTCTACTTGTTCACATGCTGTTAAGAGAAATTCTCATTGATACTGAATATTTCATTTGCTAATGGCCCGTTTCTCCTGTTTTTACATTTAGATTACCTTTGCCGTCATCTGAGCTCACTTAAATGTAATCTTTAAAAACGCTAATTTAATAAAACTGTTAAAAGTCATCTTCAGCCAATTTTTCAGATGATAAAGATGTGGTCACATTTATTGTGTTATTGTGCAAATTATCATGTGAAATCTGGGAATTTTTATCATTTCATTTCCCAGATTTCGCATCGGTCACACACAGCAGTGTTTGGTTTTAAAGTGACTTCCGTGAGAGCTCTGCTTCAGTACATCACTACACTATTAACAATGGACATTTTTTGTGACCGCAACTTAATGCTGTGATGCCTGAATTCACTTTTAGCATTTAAAAAGAGTGATTGTAGTTTATAGTGTTTTATTTTGAATGCATTTACACAAGATAATCGAACTTTTGTGCAACATCACAAGGAAGCTGCAGTGCGTATATATTAAAAATATCTGCACAAACTTTTAAAGAGTTTGTTTCTGTCATTATTTCTTCACTTTCATGTCATCCAAACCTGTGGGACTGACTTTCTGCGAAACAAACAAGAACATTGGCAACCAAACAGTTTTGGTGACCAGTGACTTTTACTGCATTGAGAAAAAAAGACATTTCTCAAAAAATATATTTTGGAATGACATGAGGGTGAGTAAATGATGACAGAATTTGTTTTTGGGTAAACTATCGCTTTAAATACTACAGTGCTTGGCTATGCAAGTGAAAAAAATGGAGACATACACCATGCTTAACCCTCTTCTACCTGGTTACCAGCTATTAAGTCCCCTTTCCTTTGGCCTAATTACTTGCACCTTAGGCAGGACCCACATGGACCACCGCACCTCAAATCAAATTACCATCAACACACATGAGTGACAGGGTCAAATTTTGCTATGACAGAATTAAGGTCAGGACTGGGCAGTGCTAATCTATCACTAATGCTCTGCTGTGTTGCACTGAGGGGGTGTATGTTAAATGTAATTATATTTACGCCCACAGCAACCCAACTGAAAACCGGCTCTAGTACTGATGAGAAATTTCCATCATCCTCCATCCCTAAACAAGCTTTGCATCCAACATGGAGCAGCCGAGCAGCATTAAACCTGAGGTGGACGTGCAGACTGTATAGCACACACAAGAGTAAAGCTTCTCTGAAGCCCCTGCTTGATACTAATCCCAGCGCCCACCCACACACCTGCCCACCCCACAGACGGCAGGATTGGCCACTGCCCTTTATTATGCTGCTGAAATTAGCCTGCTCAAACATCCTGGATTACCAACCTCTCTGTGGTCTTTGCAGTGGCCACTTTTTAGAAGGTTAAAAACAGATTCCACTCTCTTAATCTAGCCCACACAAACTGTAGCCTTTTAATCCCAGGATTAGTCTAGCTTTTCCTCTTCAGACATGCTCTACAGCGCTGCTCACTGAAGACTTCAACCTAGTGAGGAAGACGGACGGAAAAGCATGCAAAGTGTACAAACAAAGCAAAAATGTAGTGTAAAGCAGGGTTTGAGAGCTGCAATATACTCAAGGAATCAATCCAGCTGCATTGTCAGGACAAACGATATGAAATATTTCCTTTCAATGTGAATGTGAACCAGGTTTAGTATTTATTCAGTTATTTACAATAATAACATTTTCAACAAGGACACTTTAAATTGATGTTTGAAAGAATATAAAATTGTGTTACTTTCTATTCTAAATAAACACTGTTCTTTCGAACTTTCTATTTATCAAAGAATCCTGAAAAAAGCATCATGGTTTCCGCAAAAATATTAAGCAGCACAACTGTGTTTCAACTGATAATAAGAAGACATGTTTCTTGAGCAACAAATCTGCATATTAGAACGATTTCTGAAAGATCATGTGACACTGAAGACTGGAGTAATGATGCTGAAAATTCAGCTTTGCCAACACAGGTCTGATATTGACAGGAAAACAACATTTAGAAATATATTAAAATAGAATATTAAAATTGTATTAATATTTCAAAGTATTACTGCTTTTACTCTATTTATGATCAAATAAATGCAGCCTTGGTGCACATAGGATACTTCTTATGAAACAATCTTACCAGCCAAAAACATAACTTAACTTGAAAGGTGGTGTATCTTTAATTGTTTGAATTATTTTTGCAGTTCCATTTGGTACCACTAGTGGTGCCAAAATTGCATACTTCACCTTTAAAGTCAATATGAAATGTCATATGTAATCCATTTAACCCATATATTTCCAAGAGGGAATGTTTTATATAGTATGTTCTATACCAGAAAATACTTTTCCCCCTTTAAAATAGCATGCATAGATGAATGCATATCCATCTTCGGGGGTATTTACAAGGCTCCCTAACAAAAGGGCAGACTTTCTCACAGTGACCCCTCTGAACTAGAAAGAAATATGAGCTGTGTTCCCCTTGCTTTAGAGACATTCCTTTATTATACCATGTTAATAGTGAAAAGTGTCTGTTGTCTTTTTTTACTTTTTCAGAGCAGAATAAAAAAAAAAAAGCCAAGAACACGCAACAACGCCTGGTGAGACTAAAAGAACTCATGCCTCAAAAGTTCTTGTGATATTAATGTCACATTAAAAATACCAAGCAGTACAATAATTCACTGATGGATAAAAATAGAACATGGCAGAAAATGTACAACCCAGTCAGTCAAAGTGACGAATAATGATTATTAGTGGTGCAACCTCTGGTAAAGACAGAGCTTTGAGAGTTTACTAGCTTGCTGTGGCACTCATGTGGGTAACTCATTCTAACATCATTTTCTGATTCAGTTCAACCTGCTTTCCCCTACCATTTCCCATCAAAAAGTGGCAAAATTGCAAAAAGAATATGCAAAATGTGTTAGCATAATCTCACGGGCACAATCATTGTCTTTTGGATTTACAGTATGGGACGCAGCCAGAGAAAGTGAGGGAGGAGGGAATAGTCGACAAAAGCCGAGTCTGCTGCGGTATTTCTGGGGTGAGCCAGCTGACCGTCTCATTCTTTTCTCCGAGCGGTCGCGAGACGGATCAGCAGGGAACCTGCGCTAGAATAGCGAAGGGGTGGGAGCAGAGTCCTCTTCGCTTTCCCCCATCTGTGGGCTTTGACAACAACAGTCATCTGGAGACCCCACAACAAACAGGTGTTCCATTTCACACACACACACACACACACTCATAACCCATAGAGAAAGCTGTTAGGGAGGCCACTCTGTAAGCAGCTGCTGCTATAATTACCAAGAGAGCAGTGGCTGCTGGAGTCTTTGTGCAAAAGTTGGGTTAAAAGATTTCAAGAAAAAGGGGAAGTGAATTATTGATAGCCAACCGTGCAGGAGGAAAAGTACATCCACAAAGAGCTGTATGACTCGCTCGTGAAAGGAAGAACAGCAGTCTGGGAAACAGAATGAACATACCCAACACAACTGTATGAGCACCAGGATGGAAAAAGTTCATTATAACACCTGTATTGACTTTTATTTCCTATTAAAACAAATTAGACTGTGAATAATGTGTTGTATCTTGCATGTAATTCATAAATAATATTACTTTTAAATGAGTCTTAAAGTTTTATGATGCAGCTCTTCCCACAATAGTACTTACACTTAGCAGTAAACTATAAAACATGTCTTGCTGGAAATGTAATAGGCGTCATTACTTCAACCTCTATGCAACTGTAGATTTTTTAAAAACTTTTCCTATTGTTTCAAAGCAAGTTAATGTGGCAAATTTACAGAAAGTTAACAATAAAAGCCATTTAGATTACTTTCAGGGCAGATTTGTTTTCCAAATTAAAATTAATTTTGATATTTTGGCTGCTACAGGACAACAATTTACCTAACTAACCATGAGACTTCATTTTGAATCATTTATTTAAATATTTATTTTAGCTCAGGATTTAATTTATTATTATAAAATATATAATATTGCATTATCATGCCAACAGATATATAAATAATACCTGAATGAATATTGCAATAGTTACTCATGATAAAGAAACTACTTCATTGCTTACTTATACAGTCATGGCCAAAAGTAAATATGATCAAAGAAGGCTGTGAAAATTATTGTTAATCCTTTTAATCTTTTATTTAAAAAAAAATCACAAAAATCTAACCTTTCATTGGAGAATAAGAATTTTAAATGGGGGGAAATATCATTATGAAATAAATGTTTTTCTCTAATACACATTGGCCACAATTAACGGCACCCTTTTATTCAATACTTTTTAAAACCTCCATTTGCAAGTTTAACAGCTCTAAATGTTCTCCTATAATGCCTGATGAGGTTAGAGAACACCTGACAAGAGATCAGAGACCATTCCTTCATCCAGAATCACTCCAGACCCTTTAGATTCACAGCTCCATGTTGGTGCTTCTCCTCTTCAGTTCACCCACTCATTTTCTATAGGGTTCAGGTCAGAGGACTGGAATGGCCAGCAGAAGCTTGGTTTTGTGCTCAGTGACCCATTTTTGTGTTGTTTTTGAGGTTTGTGTTCGGATTATTGTAAGGTTGGAAGATCCAAACATGGCCCATTATAATATTTCTAACAGAGTCAGTCACTTTTTGATTTTTTATCTGTTGGTATTTGATAGAATCAGTGATGGCGTGTCTAAAAAAGATGTCCAGGACCTCCAGCAGAAATATAGGCCCACAACATCAAAAATACAGCAGTATATTTCATTGTATCCATGGAGTACTTTTTATAACCCATCTTGAGTGTTTGCTGCTAAAAAGCTCATTTTTTAGTTTCGTCTGACCATAGAAGCCAGTCCCATTTGAAGTTCCAGTCGTGTCTGATAACTGAATATGCTGGAATTTGTTTTTGGATGAGCGAGGAGAATATTCCTTGAAATCCTCCCAAACAACATGTGGTGATGTAGGTGCTGTTTGACTTTTTTTTTTTTTTAAGGTTATCTGACCCCGAGACTCAACTATTTTCTGCAATTCTCCAGCTGTGGTCCTTGGAGAGTCTTTAGCCACTCAAACTCTCCTTCTCACCGTGCATTAGGATGATATAGACACACGTCCTCTTCCAGGCAGTTTTGTAACATTTTATGTTGATTGGAAATTCTTAATTATTGCCCTGATGGTGGAAATGGGAATTTTCACTGCTCTAGCTCTTTTCTTAAAGCCACTTCACTAATTTGTGAAGCTCAATTATCTTTTGCTGCACATAAGAAATATATTCTTTGGTTTAACTCATTGTGATGGACGAATAAGGGAATTTGGGCTTTGTTTTCCCTCCTATTTATATTTCTGTGAAACAGGAAGCCATGGCTGGATAATTTCATGTTCATAATCACGCTGGAGTGCTCAAAATTGTGAATATGAATGGGAATATACTTCAGAGATATTTTACTTATAAGAATTTCTAGGGGTACCAATAATTGTGTCCAACGTGTATTTGAGAAAAACATTAATTTCATAATGAGATTTTCCCCCATTTTCAATTGTTTTAATTCAATGAAGGTTAGTTGTGATTTTTTTAAATAAGATATATATATATATATAAAGTAAGTAATGAAGTGGTTTTAATATAATACTATAACCAACATAAAAATGTTTTTAAAAAATAAAAAATATATACAGTATTTTGTCTGCCAAATCACAAGTCATGTCATGTGACCAAACAAAACTTAGATATTTATTAATTAATAATTCTAAAAAATCTAAAAAATAAAAAATAAGATATTTGATATTTGACAATACATGTTATTTTAATTATTCAAGTTGTATTTAAGTTGTATAAGGAAAAACTCTATTTCTTTAACTTGAATATTACCACATTTTCAAACTGCTGTCAAAGACCCAGCAGTACCAGCTACAGATGTGGAAAGCGCACAAATTAAACCTCCTACTCAAACAGTCCTGCTACTGTACACCCATAAATGTGAGCGAGGGTTAGTAGGATGGATAGTAACCATATGTGAAGAAAATTCCTGAATTCTTTCTCATTATGTCAAACTTGTCGTGGCCACCTTGTCCGGGCACTAGCTTTGCAGGAACAGCACCTTCTGTTCCAGTTCTTGTACCCCATCATCTTAACGCTGCTAAACAGGACAGCCAGTTCTATACAGCACCACATGAATCAGCTGTCCTATATACACTGTACCAGTGAATGAGGTCCAGAACTTAAAGGGCCATTAGATACAGCATCACCCATCAAAGTATAGATCTCAGCGTCCTGCAGGAAATGTTACATTCCCCAGGACGGGAACAGAGGAAACTGTGCATAAAAAGTGGTTTTGGTTAAAGTGACTAGAATAGATGGGTAAATTTACAGAACGTGAAATTATATTTTGCATACTTTTGGATTCAATATTTTTGCACAGAATTATGACACGATATTTGTACTATATAAACAATTGACAAGAAATCTCTCCAAGCATCTGACAAGCTTGCACACTTGACTGTCAGTCGTAAAGCGAAACACGGCGTGTCCCCTTCACAGTCTTTTCAACAGCTTGGACAAAGCAGGGGTGATAAAAGAGGGCTGTTGTTTCACCCCCCTCTACAAAAGCCCGCTTGTCTGTGCACACTTAACCGCCATTAAAAGCACATTGACCCCTGTGTGTGGACGGAGGCACGCGTGCAGCATCAATGGCTGCCCAAGCAGGCGTGGGCCAGGGTTGAAGCCAGGACGGGTGTGTTTACCCACACCACCACAGCCCCTCTCTTACACGCTCAATGAAAAGGCCTCTCATTCCTCCACATGCTGTCAAACAGATATGCTGGTTGTTGTAAATCAAATTGAAAACATTCACCTGACTAATACAACAAGTGCTTTCAATATTTGCCATTAATTCTTTGTAAATGCTCATCTATGTGACTAGCACTTTGGCACAATTATGTTGTTCAGTATTGTACCCATTCTTTCTCTTGATGCCTTCTGATTGAAATGAATATAATCTATAAAAGATTTTTACAATTTCATAAGTTTTATCTGCTGAAAAGTCACAGTGCTAAGGGGTTGTGGATGGTCGCTAATGCGCTATGTGGTTGCTAAGGTGTTCTAAATCATTTTTAGGTTTCAAGGGTGTTCTGGGTGGTTGCAATTGCAAATTGGCCCAGGTCAAATAAAGACCACCAACAAGCCTATAGCCTCTAGATTTAGCTCAAGTACTCTCTCATATTTAAATCTATGACATTTTTTAAAATTCTGTCATCATTTACTCTGATTCTGATTCAAGATTCTGAAGGTCAAACACAAAAGAAGATAATTTAATATTTAACGAATATCCAGTTTGGTAAATCCAATACAATTCAACAAATTTTGACAATAATAGGGATGTAACAATTCACGATGCGATACTTCACAATACTGGTTTCACGATACGATTTTCATGATTTTTTTTTTTTTTAGATTATATTTTATAAGTTATAAATTGAAAAGTGTCATTTTGTTATTTCTCAGACAAAATGTTGCACATTTCTTTGTAAAATTGAAAGATTTTTTATTTTAAAATAAATAAATTGGATTTTTAAAGGGGTCATGTGACGTTGTTAAAAAGAACATTATTTTGTGTATTTGGTGTAATGCAATGTGTTTATGCGGTTTAAGGTTAAAAAAACACAATATTTTCCACATACTGTACATTATTGTTGCTCCTCTATGCCCCGCCTTTCTGAAACACGGCAATTTTTACAAAGCTCATCGTTCTGAGAAGCGAGGCGTGCTCTGATTGGGCAGCTATCCAGTGCGTTGTGATTGGCCGAATACCTCAAGCGTGAGATGGAAATGTTATGCCCCTTAACGTATTGTGATGCCATGTCCCGGTGCGACGAGACAAAAACAATAAAACCCATTACAAACGAGGCATTTGTTGCATCCAGTGGGGACATAATTACTGATTATAATGACTAATACCGTCTTTTTACGCGTTGATGCATCGCACCGCATAAACATTACCATGTCTGCATTTGTGATCGGAGAAACCACAAACAACAAGCGCTACTTTACACTGCTCAAAACTGGCGTTTGAATAGTCAGTGGCAAATTCTTTAAACATGAAAACATACTTACAGGCTGTGAGTCAGAAGCGCCAGACTGTCCATGCAAAGTTGGAATTGCTCCACTTTATAGAAATAGCCTCTGGAACAGTGTTGTAAACTTAACCACTAATTTCTAGTTGTGTCCTCTTTTGGACACACCGTGATGTAGACATGTGGGGGCGTATTTGAATGAGCCGTTTTAGGGGGCGTGGTCGAGTCTTAACTTTTATAAAGAATATCTCTTTGGTTTTGAGACTTTAGTCTTTGCAACTTCAGGGATCTTATCTATGCACAAACAGCTTGTAACACTCCAAAGAGAAAGGAAAACTTGAAATTGCATCATATGACCCCTTTAAAACCCAAATTCAATAAATAAATAGTACAAATACTAGAAATATCTCCTTTTTTAAAGAAATATCTGCATGTCCACATTTTACAGCAGAAAATGCGTTTAAAGCAAAAACAGAATGGTCTGACTTTATGCTACATAAAACATCTACACGAAACAAAAATTGCAGACGGGCTGAATGAAAATGTAAATTCACTCTCTGCCAGCAGGTGGCGCTTATAGAACAGGGTTAGGGTTAGCATTTCCTTGGTTACTGTAAACAAAGCAGAGCTGTGCTTATAAATACTACTTTAATTTGCATTATACAGAGGCAAGATGAGAAGAAAATACCATCTAAAATTTATGAAGTTCCCCTTAGAGCACTAGCGTAGCCAGAAATGTTTAAGTGGGTGGGCCTACATAAAACTGGGTGGGCCAGGTGTGTATATGAAAACTGCATGTCAAATTGCCAACAAAAAAATAGAGCACCAAGGTTCATTACACAGTACTTCTAAAGCATGCATTAACATTAGTAATTTGTTATACTAATGTTCATTTCAAAATTTACTAATAGGACGTTATTAAAATTAAAAGTTGTATCTGTTAACATTTGCCTGAGCTGGTTAACAAAGATGAATAAACATGGTAACAAACTTATTGCTAATGTTAGTTAATGCATTAACTAACGTTAACTAAAGGAAGTTTATTAAAAAGCATTACCTCAGTGTGAAACAACGGGGCTTCGCTGATGATTTCATAATCAAACGTCTGTCAGTTCATGCGCATCGAGGACAGCAGAAATGTGCGCATCTGCAAATTATGCAGTTTGTTGTGGCGACCAGGATCTAGCACAATGTTTATGTGTTTCTTTCCATAAAGGACGCATCTGTTTAGTGGATCAAACACTGTACCTATGCTAATATGATGTTTCAAACACACTTGGTTCAGAGGTTTCCGATCGATAAATCCAGCACCCTCAGGTGGTCTGTCGGGTTTCATTTGTAGACAGTCCGGATTTATTACTAAGACTTTTACTTTTTAAAAGAATTGATCTGATTTATGTTTGCTTCACTAGGCTATTTTCAAATTTAACTTCACAAACGCGCACATTTTACTATTATATCCGTACGTCATGAACAGAGGTCGTAAACATAACATTGTGGGTGGGACTAACAAAAACGGACGAATCATCATTTTGACAAGCATATGATGCACCTATAGGAAGAGTGAAAACGACCTGTAATTGACCATGAAAACAAGCGTTTAATATTGTTAATAAATAAAGTTGCAGTGAAATAAGACGTTTATTAGTATCGTTTAATAAATTACATCCATTTGGAAAATTACAAACTTCTTATTGGGTGGGCCACTGATGAAGGCCCACCCGTAGCTACGCGACTGCCTTAGAGATACATCCAAATAACCCCCCACCCCAATTGTAATCACGATTCGTTAAACATATCAACCGACTTGAATCGTCACAGATTTTCATAGATTTTCAACAGGCTCGGGATGCACCATTACATCCCTAACTTCATAGCCCCTTTCACACAGCAATACCAGTAAATTGCCGTAAAATTACCAGAACAACTTTACCGGTAAATACAAAAATGCGCTGTTCACAACGACGTTCTATCTGTAAAGCATCATTCACACATAACTTTCAAAATACCAATAAATTCTGTGATATCATTAATTGGAAAAGACCTATAAACAGCTGTGCCTCCCGGTTTTGTGTTTGTAAATATGGAGGAGTATACGCAGTCAGTGTTTTTGTTGATGTTTTCTTTTTTGTGTCAAACGTTCACATTCATACAGCTGCTTTTGGCCCAGAAACATGCATTAGACGACTTTAGTCATTTCTTTGACGTCCGTTATCAGCACGAAGTAAATGCGTCATTTCCGTCAGAATGTTGATTGGTCCAGAGTAGACATCTTACATCAGTGTGTTCTGAGCTTGTACATGTTCATACCGGTAATCTCGTTCTGTGTTCACATAGAGCACATTACTGGTAATTTACTGGTAATGTTACAACTTCTCATACTGTTAAATTGCCAGAACAAATTTATCAGTATTTTTGAAAATGTCCTGTTCACACATCATCTCCTAATGGTAATTTATCACTAAAGACTGCATGTGTGAAAGTGGCTAATAAAGTATCCTAGTGCTTCTATTAGTTTTGGTGAAAAACAGCTGAATATTTAAGAAATTTTACTGTAAAATTGTGGCAGCTACCATTGCTCTCCGACATTATTACTGAATTCACCACAACCAAATATTCCTTAACAGGTCTTTTTGTTTTCCACAAAGTTTCGAAACAACATGACAGTGAGTAAACAATGACAGAGAGTCAACTAACTCTTCAACTGAAAAATCATAATTCCAATCAATATAAAACATGTGGGACATTTTACCTGTATTGAACTTAAGTGAGCTACAGTTATAATGATGCTTGCCTTATTAATCACCACTACTGTACAACAGTTATTGTTGCACACTCAAAGTAGGCAGCTGTTTTCCTTCCTGGACTGATGGTGGCGCCATGCATTATTCTCACTGTGTTGGCTATTATGAGTCAGCCTCCTTTTGGTTGTGGATGTGAGGTCGTGCAGAGGTCATGCAACTGGCCTGTGGACTTTGCATATAGGAAAATACTGACATGCCATCAAATAACTGAATAAAAAAGGGTTACCTGCACTTACAATAATGTTAATGTTGACTAGTATTTCATAAAAGATCCTTTCTTATGTTAAACGATTTGCACTAAGCTATCTTCTTTACTCATCCTCAGGTCATTTTACATTTGTATGACTTTATTTTTTACCTTTGGAGGATAAAAGATGCTTTGAAAAAACAAGATGATGAAGTAATAAATGATGTAATAAATTCTGCAAAATAAATATATGCAATACAATTTGCGTGTGAGTAAATGATGACCTTATTGTTGCTTTGCTGCTCAATGTCTACTGATTTCATAACTGTCCATAGTAGCAAATTACAGTGTCCTCAAGGGCTTTAAGTTTGAGACTGAGGTTTGATGTCGGTGCTCACTGAAGGTCACGAGCAAACAAGAACCTTCTGTTTGAGCAACTTACACACGTCAATCCTCACTCTTGTAACACGAGATGCTGATAAGAGGGATCTCTTCACTAGCCAAGGAGCTTGTTTAGCCTGCTTTTGGAGGCCGTGTTGAACCGAGGCATATAAAAGTGTGGAGTGCCCTGTGACCGCAACAATGAAACACTGGCTTATTGTTCATGATGTTTTTCTGTTGTCCCCTTCATTATAGTAAGTCGTCTAATAGTGGAGTCCCATTGAAAACAGGAAATTGTGATAGAGGCGTATAAAAGAAACGTTTGTTTTGTTGAGTTAGACTGGCACCACAGACTTCCTCATTTGCATCGCAATGAAAAAAAGAAAAACCTCTTGTGAACACAAAGGCAGATGTGTTTTTTGAAAGGGGGTGGAGTTTAATGGTATATTTTGGAAATGGGAGGTTGGGGGGTGTCATACAAGAAACACCTCTGCTTTTGAACTAAAAAACTAACTCTTTGTTTAGACTGCCCCAACCATTGCTCCAGGGTAGAAGGAACACCTGAGTCGAGCCCAAACATACTTTAAAATAACCAATACATCCTTTTTTAAAATTGAAACTTTCAACTGAGTAAGGCCAAAAGAACCACTTCTCATTCAGTTGTTTCAGCAGCGAAATGTCTGTTTCCTCTTTGATGCTTGCAGCATGTCATTCAGAATAATCACCATAACCACAGGTTTTACTCAGCTTTGCACATCACAAAATAAGTCCTGTCTACAGAAATGAACAAACATATTGCATTTTTGCTAGTTGAGTCGGTTTCTTGCTAAATAATACCTTATCTTAGTCAATAGATCATTATTATATGGCACTGCACTCGCAGGCGTAGCTTATGCAACTTTCCATATAGGACAGTATAGGTTGAGTCTTTGGAGAATCTTGTCAGCGCAGGTGCAGTCTATATTTAGACAACATTATTATCATATATCTGAAAACAGATTTCTTTACCTGAAATAAATTACATGAAACACAAAATGTATGGTGTAGTCCTTAAGACCCAATATATCTGAATGCAGAGGCATGATCAGAAGAAAATACTTTTATTCAACAAAATTAGCAGTAAAGAATCCTGAAAAAATAGTGTCACCTTTTCCACAAAAACACTGGGCAGCGCAACGTTTTCCAAAATCGATGATAAAAAATGCTTCCTGAGCACCAAATGAGCATTTTGGAATGATTTCTGAATTAGGCACATCATGCTGAAGAGAGATGATTGTTGGCTTTATTGTTGTTACTTGTTATTATTGTTGGGCGGACTTCCTTCATTGAGACCCTGAAAGCTTCTAACGGCAGTTACACTTCCTGTCACTGAGACAGTGAGTGAGGTCTTGTGGTTTCTGAGAGTAGGACAACAGCCAGTCCAAAACAGAGCAGCCCAACTAACAGGAAGTGAGAAACAAAGAGGTGAAGAGAGTTTTTATGAAGCAACATTGACACAATGGATTTAAACAACATGCCAGTTTGTTGACCAACCTCAGGTTTTCAAGAATCTAAAAAACACCCTTGTAGTCCAAACATCAATCTACTCAAGCAGCAATTCCCATGACAGCAGGACACTTGCGACTTACAGGTTAATCAGTGGAAGCCTCAAACAACAGTACCTCAAACAACATTATGTTTTCTTGGCAATTCCTGGAAACAATAGGATAAGGTGACTGCATGTGCGTCGCAGGTGCTAATCTTTAACCGCCTGGATTGTAGTGGGAATTGCATCTTCCAGGAAACATACTATTCTAGGGGTCATTAACAGTTCTAAAAACAAACAGTAACATAAACATGCTCACTCTTTACATTACAAACAAAACACCTCTAACGATCCCAGTAAAAATTATTATGGACAAAAACAAGTTAAAATAACAAAGTTCATGAAAGAACTGCAAACTACTACAGATCACTAGACCATCTTCATTTCTCCAGAGATGCTCAGCTGCCACCTGGCCAGCATTCTTTCCTCAAACCTGCTTTTGTGCTTTACTCTGTAGTGTGCTGGCGAAAGAGGCGTCTGGCACCCCTACAAGGGACACTAGGAAACGACAAAGACTGCTCATTTCAATGCATCTGTTTTTTCAGCGGCAGCACTCACTTTAGCTAATAGCTCCAGTGATTTAAAGCCTGCAGGACCTTTAGAGGACTTGATGGAGTCAACAAAAATCAATAAAAATGAACCCAAAGAATCAGTATTTACAACAACGAAGGAATATTTAGACATCAACGTCAACGTAGAACGATGGAAACTTGGGACGTCAAGCAACCCCAAACAATGCACAAGTGAAACTGTTTGTGTTGTGCATTCAGACACTTGAAGGGAACAATAGAGCCGAACTCTGGAAGACTAAGCATCTCCTTGGCAACGTCATGCGGTGCATAATGCAGCAGAATTCCGGGCACTTAACGCACACTTTTGGCACAAGAGTTGGCTGAGAGCAGATGCGCCGCGGCGCCCTTCGAAAGGGGTTAACCCCATCCCAGACACACTGTACAGGAGTGAAGGAGGCCCAAGTGGGCTTAATCCATACAGAGGCCCAGCTTTTTGTCTGCTGTCCATTATTATTGATATGGCCCCTTCGCTTAGTGCCATCTGTGGGCTTTATACATCCGGCTGCCCGCTTTGTTCCTTGAGGAGCTGTTATACAAAAGGGGTCCGCGTGCAAGAAGCAGGTCGGCCCCTTCGGCGCTAAGGGGAGCTGTCCCATCTTGTCTCTCTGGGGGCCTACCCACCCTCTCCAGACTTCGTCCGTCGCGAGGCCACAACAGCCCAGCAGCTGCCACGCTGCTCCAAAGCCTGGCCCGGGACAAGGTGACGTGACAGGGGGGCCCAACCTGCCTAAATGATGCAGCTGGGTCAGCCATTAGAGGCAGGGTGCTCCTCATGGGGTAGTGGATGTTAGAGCCTGTGCCTGTTTATCCGCACGACAGGAACAGTTGAATAAACAACTGCGTAAATGAAGTCGGCACTACTGAATAGAACAGCAGGGTTAAACTGAACATCCTGTGCAGTTAATGCCGATTCCTGATCCCCGGGGTGCAGCCAGAGTCTGATTTGCATGGCAAGAAATGAATATGGTATTGTAGCAGAGCGACCTAGGAAGTATTTTAAAAGGAACAAAATGACTCCAAAGTAGTCAAAGACGTTCAGCATATTCCCGACCGTGCTTTTCCTGGGACTCCATAAATGTAGACTTCAATCTTCCAGTGTGGAGTGAGCACTGCAGCACAGTACACAGAAATAATAATCCTGGCTAAAAATAGCCCCCCACAGACAGCGGCTCATATCAAAAGAGCTAGCTTAGTGCACTTGATGAAAACACCATGTCAAAATCCTTCGCTTCTCTACTCTACTCTCTCTAATGTACAGTAGTTTAATTCTGTCAGTTCGGGCTGCCAGGGTCAATGCATTTTGAAAAATAAGAGCAAGTCTGATTTCATGCTGTGCGTAATCTGGTTTCTTCGAAAGTAGCATCAAGTTGGAATGGTGACCTAGTGCAAACTGAAAACTGGTGTACTACAATGCAGAAAAGCCCCACAAATGCAAGCTAACTTCACTTTTCACTTTCAAGTTGAGTTCCTGTCGTTGAACTTGTACAAGAATGCACAAAGGCCACTGATAAAAATAAATATCTTAAACACACTGAATGCAAAGTTGCTTCAAATATTATAGAAAATTTTTCAAATTAAGAAAATAAGTAATTATTTTCATAATTTTCGATGTGGTATATAACTAATATTTTTTTGAGCAAGCATTCTTTTCATTTCATTTTTATGCAAGTCTCACTTTGCTATAATAATTTTGCCAAGAGTAGTTGTTAAAACAAAAGTGAAACTTGAAAACGTATTACTGTGGAGGTTTGATTGTTCTTAATTTTCATAACATCTGCATTTTATGACAATTCTAATGATGATTCATCCTTGTACTGTATGGGTTTCCTTTTTTATTGTTTCATTTATTTTTTTGACCTTGCAATGTTTAATGTTTAATCAAAATGTCATAACTCAATCCTCCAGTGAAATGCCAGACTTCTCTATGCAGGACTTCTCCAATCTTTAATCCTAAACTCCGCCCCTTTCTTACAAGTGACTTAGTTTCCGCAGATCTGCCTCCATACAATCAACAAACAATAATTTGAAGCAAGTCCCCACCACATTTATTTATTTTTCAATAATCCATTTCACTCTGACATATGTCACAGTACAGAAGAAAAGGGGCACCACTTCAATTTCATCATGACTTTACCCTTAACACTTCTTAAAGTGGAATTCTGGAAGCACAATGACAAAAAAAAAAAAAAAAAACTTTTTCCGAAGAGACACGCTGTAACTTTATTTTGCCATTCAAGACCTTCAATGAGAACAGCAGTGGCATATATTGGTTAATATTTCATGAGTGCTCCTCAAAATACTACCTGATGTCTAAGAACGCTGAGCTCGATGTTCCGATGTACTGTGATGCGTTTCAGATATACACACACCCTTAAGGGATCCGGCAGGCTTTCTCAGAGCACTCTAGACTTTTAGGTCTACAGCAGAGCCTTAAGTATTCAGAAAGCCTCCAGGCCAATGGAAACGACAGGGATCAGGCCTCATGAAGCTGGCACAACAAAATAATGGAGATGATAAAGTCTGCTTGAGAAAGAAAGGAGTCAAACAGTAATGTGTGACATGACCTATAACTAGAACTACTCAGTTTTCATTTTATATATTTAGTTTTTGGTTTAAATAACAATAATAACCTTGATGACAGTGTGATGCTAGCAGGGAAGAATTGAACATGAGTCAGAATAAAGGCACATCTGGTGAATAACCTTCAGCGGCACGAGACGTGTGATAGAAAGTGACAGTGGATCGTACCACGCTGTGACTGTGAGAGGAGTGACACATCACCGCGCACGGCCCCTGCAGCCTGCTGGGATGGACACATGTTGCAGGGTCAAGTGACCTGAAAGTCCCTGAAGCTAACACTTCAACCTTTAGTAGAAAATCCTACGGGAAGATACTGAGATGCACTGTTTTTCCTAATCAGTAAGTCACATACTATCAAAACTGCCATAAGAAACAAAAAATATCGACTTTAATATATGTTTCTTGATCTTTCAGAAGATCAATGGTCACATAAAAATATTAATCATTAATCATAAGTCTTTAATAGAAATTATTTATTTTATTTAATCTTAGATTTTTGTTATATTATTTAATGTTATGATTTGATTTTTATTTTGTGTAAAAAAATCATAAATGTCTTCAATAAAAAAAATGTAATTAAATTTTTCATTCATGATCATTTATGATTAAAGTAAATGTGTTTTCTCATTTGATTTGTTTGTTTTATTTAATGTGCAATAATCAAAAATCAATGCGTCTTATGTGTATCAGTCATTCCATTGCATAAAAGGTTTTTAAATTTTTTTGCGCCAGCCAATATGGCATCACTGTGAGGTTAGTACTCTGTGTCATATTGAAAAGAAAATAAGCGGTATCACACATCCCTAATCTGTGTGCTTTCTACATTACCCAGCTCCACTCACCATATTAAAAGTAAAAAAAAAATAAATGCAAATAAAATAGTGAAAAATCAGTTTGAAAGCATTTCTGTTTCATCTCCGGCACAGGAGGAAAACAGCTTCCTGATGGCTTTCATGATGAGTGCATTTCCTCTGCCCTTTCTCTCTCTTCATCATCTCACTCTCTCTTGCGCTTTTTCCTTCCTGCCAAGCGAATTAGATCAGTTAAGGAGGAGGCGTGGCTCCCTCAGGCATTGCCCCATGGGATTCTGAGGTTTCACAGCTTAATGGACTCTCTTCCTTCTGCCTAACCTCAAATGACTCCACATTTCTGGAAAGAGGGATTTCCCAAGAAAGCTTTCCAAGAGAGACTACGTCTGCTGGAGCAGTGAGAAGGTGAAGACAGGAAGAAAGGACATAAGTTGTCTTGCACCTGTCAGCAGTTTTAATCTTGCTAAATGCAAATAATCTGTGTGAACAAAGACCTGAGATGTTCCTAACTTCAAATGAAGTGTTTAAATATTAACGTTCAGGAACCTCACTTTAAGATGAATGCAATGCATGTGGCTCATCATTTCAGATGTTCAAAAGCATGCTGATGCTGCATTCATACAGCGGCAGAATATGGTTGATAATACAGTTTCGTTATAAAAAGACAACCACATTACATTCTAAGTGACTCCTTGAAAATTTAAGGACTCGGAACAGAACCAGAATCAACAGGTCCAACTTTTAACAAACCTTTTTTTGTTGTCAATCTGTAATGTTATGCTGCTGTATCACATGTAACTGTAGCCAATGAGTAAGCTATATATGATAGACAATCATGGTACTGAAGACTTAGAGATGCACAAATGAATCTATGATGATAGCTGTGGGTTCACATTGGAAAGCACTCAAGAGCTCAAGCAGGTAAGGTGAGCGGAGCAAGTAAACAGATCCTGAGCTGCAGGTTGACCGGGGTCAATGCTTCTCCATCACATGCTTCATGCTCACAAGAGGGTATGTCCAAGTAAATACTCCAACTGTGCCCAGAGCTTCCCACCTGCCATACATGCCAGAAATGTGGTCTTGTGCATGTAAGGTTTTATGTTGATTATGATACAATTATTATTTTTTTTCAATTACCGGCACAAGCTCAATAAAAACTGAGGTAATTAATTAAGCCTATTGTTGAGCAAACGAATGTGTGTATGCCTCATTTGCAAAGAATTATACAATAGTTGACAAACTAAATTTCTATCACATTACTTTGTTTCAAAATCTTCAAAAATGTCAAAATCTTATCAACCCCAGACTTTTGAATGGTTACACTGAAACCCAAAGTGCTTGGCTACACTGTAAAAAATGACCGTGATTTTAACGGTAAAAAAACGTAAATTGACATTCTCAGAATTCCCTGCGTTGCATTTCAAATTTTGTTTGAATGTGATGTTTTTTCTTTACAATAACTATACTGCTTCTCAGTTTTTTCTTCTCAGTTCTGTTTATTAGGATTGTATGTTACATCTAATGCTGTTAAATTAATGTTTATTGCATATTTCAGTTTAATGAGTCTCACAATGATGGTGTTTAGTGTTTGTGTGAATGACACTGTGCACCTTCTATATATGTTATTATTTAAAAGCTGCTTGTGATGGGCTTTGGTTCATCATGTGACTCTCTCATCACCACCTGCATTTGGTGGTTATCAGTGTATTTCAAAGGTACAAAACAGATTTCAGTACTTCAACAGGTTGGTATATCAGTTAATGAAATTACGGTAACTGTAAATTTAAGTTAAAACCGTAAAACCAAAAATGTTGTTACCATATTTTTTACGGTAGAATTCTGGCAACCACAGCTGTTTTTTACCGTAAATCTTACAGATTTTTTTTACAGTTTATAATATTTATGCATTCTTCCAGTAAGGCATTAGAGTGACTGCATGATAAAAATGTATTTTGTGCGGAAGTGTTAGCTCAGTAAGAGGAGCCGTTCAGAGTCCCAGTGCTCTATATTGAGCGTGTGGTGCCACGGTTGCCAGGGGTCAATAAGGAACAGGCTGAACATTCGCTGCCCTCTAAATCAGAGCAGGACAGCTACTGACGTAAATGGAGGGGCACAGGGAATTCAGCATTAGCCTGAGTCCACGGTACCTTTCAGTGACTGCAGCGTGAAGACAATAGCATGTAGTTGAGTGTTTGTGTACGACCAGACACTTCAAAACTGCAGCGCTCATTAACCTGAGACATCACAGCTGGAGCCTCTCCCCGAATCAATGCGAAGCTGAATAATACAGCACACTTCGGTTTTTCAAAGACATCCAGGCATTTTTATGTATGTATATGTGCGGTGGGGATGGAAATGAGATGTATATGAAAAATAGAGCTTGCTGACCCACTCTACTGAGTAATCTCAGCAAGAGATGTGATAAACCCACAGAAGGCTTCCCACACACACGCTCACTTTTAATTACTGAAAGTAAAAAGCTATTTTCTATGACTATTTTCATTATTCAAAGCAAGACTAACCCAACACTTACATTAAGCTTCAAAGATTTACTACAGTAATATTAGGCAGTAAGGAGACACTATTTGATAAAATTGGACCTTAAAATAAAGTACGACCCATTTTATTTTCTTTATTTGCACAAACATGTCAGTTTCTTGCTCATGCAAAGCTTGGCGAAATGACACTAGAGCGTTGAGTAATCATTGAGTATCAAGTGAGACTTTTTTGGCCATACAAGGATTTCCCAAAAGTATCGTTAGCCATATGGTCACAAGTTCTGTCAGTACCAACATAGTTCAATGAATCAGCGTTTTTCTGAAACTACAGTTCCAACAAACATTCACAAACAGTATCACAAAGCTGTGTGGCTTGAACCACGGACATATACATAGATGCAGCCACACTTCCCCCTGGAATACAGCAGCTGTTTATATGGGCTGCTATACGTAACAAGTCCATCATTTTGGATGAATGATGTTGAGTGACGCATGTATGAAGATCTACATCTTCAATAGAATTCAGCAGGTGTTAGCAAACACGGCATCAAAAAGTTACCATAGTTTAAAAACATGTAATATTGAGTTAATACATATAAAAACAAAACGACACATTCTCATCTGTGAAAAGTTATCTTATTTATTAAAGAATTTAAATCTCAGCGTTTTTGCTGTGAAATGTTGAGGCATCTTGAAAAAACTTGATTTTTCCTGTGAATGACGACATGTTGACAGTTCCAAGATGGCGGATGCGTTGGTGTGTCTAGAGCAGTCGAATGTGGCATCTACCTATACATATATCTTGAGTTTTAATCCAAGTATTTTCACATTGCCACTTAAAATCTTTGTTTTCTCCACTATGTTCCTTACCTATAATCCATCCTTCACTGTGGGAATGTTTCTAAAGCTGCAAAACACAATTTCTGAAAATTGACTAAAATTAAGCAAACAACTCCAAATGTTCATGTTAAACCTCTGGTCAAAACCCCTGACCTAAAATTTGAGTAACAGTAAAAGTGATTGGTCACCATTAATAAAAAAAAATAAAAAATACATAGCTGTGTTAAAAAGAAGGCTAAAAAATAAATAATTAAATAAATAAAATGTATATAAAAAAAACAATTTATTCAAACAATTTGGATGCATTTAAAAACTGAAATGTTGTCAGAGACTTGGCCCGACAGGTAATGTGTGCTGCGACATTTCACATTCATTTTCATGATCCCACTTCCTCCTCGTTCCCCTATCAACTCGTTCCCCAATTTCCGTCAATAAAATGCCAAAAGGCCAGAAATAAAAAATGAAAAATTACATACATTTTTTCCTCAAACTGCATCATCTTACAAAGACCAATCAAAACAGTTGCAAAGCGCACCAACCTACCAGAGACAGAGAGAAACCTGGCCACCTGGCCAAACACGTCCCTCTAGATCGGTGCTAAGGTTATCAACTTGTAACACGTATCTGCAGAACAGCAAGTGTCGTAATTTTGACAGGTCCCTCAATCTCTAATGACCCTGTATGAGTGCTCCCAAACAGCAGCCACCAGGCCAGCGTCATGATGGATGTGTGTGCGGCCTGAGCTCTTGTTTTGAGTTGGGCTGCCTGCAGTGGCTAAAGCCTGCTAGCAGGGCCTGTCCTTGTACCTCTAGTCATCACTTCAGCTGGTGCGTAAACAAGCTGACAGGCATGGCCAGTGGGCCATGCTGGACACCCATGCCCTGCTGAAACGCACACACCAACACCAGCAGCAGCACCGGCAGCTGATTCCGTCCTTCCGGATGGCAACGGCAGCCCTATCGATCGATGAGCCCCTTGCCGTCTGCATGCTGATATGAGGTCCGGCCGGTCCCCGCATGCCCGCCACAGTAATAGGCTAGTAAACTTTTAGTGCTCTGGCGATTGAAATTTAAAGCGTAGTCTGTTATAAGGGCGAGAGCCGGAGAAGTGAGGAGTGATGGTGAGCAGATCCAGCAAATTTTATACCAGATGCTTTCAGCTCTTCTTGTGCTATCTAAATTCTGTTTGCTGGCCAGGACTGGAATAGAAATTGCACTGTGGGTGAGAAGAGATGAAGGTAATTTAATGTGAGGGTAATGGTGATGGTCACAGCAGCCACCCAGGGGACTGAAGGCTGTGGCTGAGATGATGTGTATTTTTTTGTGCGAGTGTGTGTGTGAGCGCTAGCAGTCAGACAAAGGACAAGCTGAAAAGACAAACACATACTAGGTCTGTAACATCTGTTTAAAAATTTATTGTGCTTTATTTTTAGGAAATATTGTGTTTTGTTTGTAAAAAAAATTAATAAGTGAAGTCTTTGTCAAAAAATGTAAGGAGAGTTCAGCTCAACAAGAAAATTATTAACTCAGCCTTGTGATAATTTTCCCCTCTGCCAATGATTAAAGGGACAGTCCACCCAAAAATAAACATTTTGTCATCATTTCTACCCCTCATGTTGTTCCAAACCTGTATGACTGTTCTGTGGAACATTAAAAAGAAAAAATATATTTTGACAAACGCCTCTTTTTTATTGCCCATACAATAGAAGTCAATGCAAACCAAAACTGTTTGATTACAGTCAGAGTTTCCCATTTAGAGGCCAGATAACCCCTCTGGAAATTCATTATTGCATGTCGTCTTTACACGCGACAGGTAATCTCATTCATCTATCTGAAGAGCGCAGTCATATATTCAAACTCGAACATAAATGTGTGCTGGATGACTAATAATAAAACTTGTGAGCAATGGTAGCCCAAAGCAAAGAGAGACAGCAGCCATCTTGGCACACATGAACCGTCAAGAGCATATGAAGACTGAAGTATTCAGCAGGACAAACAGTGGTCAAGAACTCTGAGAATCTATCATCTGCTTACTAGTTGTGAGCTCCTAACACTATTAGCCTTTTGCTCTCCGAGACCTCTGCAGTCTTTAAAGGTAATGAGGGATTCCTCCTCTTTCAGGACACAGACATACCACAAACGGAGCACAAACCCTTGACAAAAAGTTGACCCAGAGAGGTGTGTAAAAAACAAAGAGATTAGGCTAAGAAGCTTGCCTGCTGCTGCTGAAGAGCCAGTGCTGGCAGTGAATGCTTCTTGATGGAAAGCACATGCTGGGAAGGCTGAGCTGTGTTTACACTACATCTAACTGCAATTCGGTTTTTGTTTTATCTGACCTTTAGGACTGACAATCCACCCTGTCGTTGTTCAAGAAATCAGATCTGTTCAGACTGTGGTCAATAAAAACATCACTTGCCATTTTAATAGCGTGACCACAATGCAAAAAGACCAGTTTGAGATGCATTACTGTACCATCTACACATTTATGTCCAAATCAGTTTGTTTCTTTGAAGTTTGAAATGTATACTTTTATTCAGCAAGGACGCATTATTGGATTTAAAATGACAAAAATAATGATATGAAATTAAAATTTAAATATTATTTAAATATTTTAAATTAATTAAAAAATGTGAAATTAAATTAAATTTAAAAAAAATTATACACTTTGTCATGACTATTACAAAGTTAAAGGCTGTACTGATGCTTCATATCTTTTGCTTTGCATATTAAAACAGAATTTGGGAGCAGATCTGCTCAGAGCAGTTTTATCTCTGTATAAAGACATATAATGTTTGATAGACACAGGAATTGTTTTTTTTTTTCACAACACACTGGATCCGCAAAGCAGACCCAATTAAATGACTCTACCTGTTAACCTATATGACTGAGCACAGATCAGCATCCAAACAGATAAATAAAGCTCTTTTAAATGTAAAGGTGACCAGCTGTAATCTTTATGCCATGCTTTTGACTGAACGGCCTCTGATCATTCACAAAAGAAAGAATAGAAAAGTATTGAAGAAGTGGTGACTGTCTCCACAGTTGAAAATGAGTCACCCTTTCAACAATGGCTGTAGTTAGTAAAACACTGCACTGAATCCTTTCCTCCGGATGTGAGTGTGTATAGCGATGCTATGTGTGTGTGCTATTGACTACAAAACCCCCAGTGTCTGCAGCCTTGGCACAGGCTGTGTGTGTGCGGTGGGCTCACATGTCTCAGCCTATGTACAAGTAGGACTTCATGTATCTGTGTGATTGCAAGCTATCAGCCATAGATGAGGAAGAGCAGAAATGAGAATGCGTAAAAGAGGAAATGCAAAGAGAAAAGAAGAAAGGGGAGGTGTTGCGGTTTTGACAGGTGATGCTGCTGAGAGGAGAGGAGAGGGTGACAGAGAGAGACAGTGGAGGGGTGATTGATATCGCAGTGCTCTGGCACGGTCACCTGATCGGCGCCAGCACCGGCAGCAGCAGAACTGAACCCACTGAACTCTCTGCGGCCCAGACTGGAGTCAATGGTTGCCTGCGCTCACTCCCCTTCACTCTGAAACACACACACAGCAGCATTCACAGGCAACCACTGATACGTGTAATTATGCGCAATATAGTCCCAACCTCTAGCTTTCGGGGTTTTGTCTGTTTATACTGAGGCAATCTTAGAAATGCTCGCCAAAAATCCTTTGCATGTTTTTATGAATTCTGTGGAAATACGACAGCTGACTAATGCCAAATACTCTTATGAGACCGCTAGACGACAATATGAATGCTTAATGTCACAATACCTGTCAAAAACCTGTCCAGATTTTACCCCCAAAATATGAAATCATTATGATTGATTCGTGATTTGTGAGAACCTCACTGGTTCTCATAAAACATGAACATTTGAGCTTCCATTCATCATATTAGATGATCTCTATGTATGGGCATTGATCATGAATGAAATCTGAAATCAATTAATCATAAAGTGATTGTGCCTCTTCAGAAGACTTGGATTAAAGGGTTAGTTCGCCCCAAAAATGAAAATTAGCCCATGTTTTACTCACCCTCAAAGCATAGGTGTATATGACTTTTTTCTTTCAGATGAATCCAATCAGAGTTATATTAAAAATTGTCCTTGCTCTTCCAAGCTTTGTAATGGCACTGGGCGGGTGTTTCTGTTCCACAGTCCAAAAATAGTAAAATAAAGCACATCCATCCATATTAAAACGTGCCTCACATGGCTCCAGGGGGTGAATAAAGGCCTCCTGTAGCAAATCGATGCGTTTTTGTAAGAAAAATATCAATATTTAAAATGTTATGAACACTTTTCTCATACGTGCAAGCTGTTCCGGCAGATGACGTAGGAAATATGCACAGCGCACGTGCCTGTGGGATATGCTAGTCTCGTGAGTTTGTTTACAGGAGCAAAGAAAGAAAAGTTTCCTTACTTTAGCAAAGGAAAACCAGTCTCCTCTTGGCTTATATCTAACTCCTCCAACATTTTTCTTTACAAATCCTCATTTTGTACTTCTAATTCGTGACCGGCGTTTTGTTTTGCTGTCTCTCCTCCACGCTTCCACATCCGTCACTAATCTCCGGCGCATGCGCTACGCCTACGTCATTCGCCCCCAGAACAGCTTCAGCATATATGACAGTTAGCAGAAGTGAGAGAAAAGCATTTATAACGTTTTAAATTTTTCTTACAAAAAACCGCATCGATTCGCTAAAGGAGGCTTTATTCACCCCCAGATCCGTGTGAGTCATGTTTTATAATGGATGGATGCGCTTTATTTGACTACTTTTGAACTGTTGAAAAAAACACCCACCTGCCATTCTAATTCTTGGAAGAGCAAGGACAATTTTTAATATAACTCCGATTGGATTCATCTGAAAAAAGAATGTCATAACACCTAGGATGCCTTGAGGGTGAGTAAAACATGGGCTAATTTTAATTTTTGGGTTAACTAACCCTTTAAATTGCTGGAATCATACGGATTACTTTCACATCGTCTTACTGAACTTTTCTGAAGTGTGAAAGTTCTGATGGAATGGACTTTCAACTGCATAACAGAAATCTCTCAGGTTTCATTAAAATTATCTTTGTTCGTGCTTTTGAAGATGAATGAAAGGCTTATGGGCTTGGAATGACATGAGGGTGAGTAAATGACAGAATTTTCATTTTTGGCTGAATTAACCCTTTAGAATGAGTGAAAAAAGCTCCAAATTTGGAAGATACAGCACACTACCTCTTCAGATTACAAATTTGTTATCTATATGTATAATAGCATTCAGCTCAGACAATCTATCTGCACCAGACAACAACATAATGTCCATACACGTATGCCAACACAGAGGAAAAGGTTAAAGGTGCCATAGAATGGAAAACTGGTATTTACCTTGGCATAATTGAATAATAACAGTTCTGTACATGGAAATGACATACCATGAGGCTCAAACACCATTGTTTCCTCCTCCTTATGTAAATCTCGGGAAAGCAAAAGACCACAGAAAAATAGGCGAATCAGAACATAACACCGACTGTGACGTTACAGTCAGGATCACTAATATGTACGCCCCCAACATTTGCATATACCCACCCATGTTCTAGGCAAGCCGCCAGCCGAACCTGCACAGCCAAATCATCAGAAGTTCTGCAGGTATTGTGAAGAAACAAGCAAGGATAATAGCGAAAATGGCAGATCATGGAAATAAATGTTATGTTCCAGGCAGTGCAGGGGATGTGAAGTGCAGGGATGGGTTGGTGTCTGTATTCAGAAAGTCACAGAAAGCAAATTAACGTTCTAATAAAATAACGCGAGCCACTAAAGGGACATGGTTAGCTCCTTGCTAGTGGTAGCCTGTTACATTACAGTACATAAGATTTCACTTAACACATCAACAGAATGGAGAGATGACTGAGGATGATGGCGAATGATTTACAGATCCTGAGCACCACTGACAAGCATCTGATCTTGTAAAATGTGTGGCAAGTACTGCCGCTCCATTGTATAAACAAAGTACGTGCGATCGTGAATCTTGAAAGTGAAAGTGAAACTAAAAAGCGACTGTGCATTCGAAAGCAGTTTCAATGCCCCGCATATTAATAGCGGCTCCCTGATGCCCACATTTTATTTACAGTTTAATTACCCGACGATATAACTGCGCGAGAAAGTATTGAAATATATATTTTCCCTGTGTTTCCTTCCTGCTGTGTGAGCTACTGCAATAAGCCACAACGTGAAACAGCCAATCAGAGCAGAGCTCAACATTATTATTCATGACCCTTCCAAATAAGGTAATAACAGACCATTTCATTCTAGGGACAAATCCTAGGGTTTTAAACGGACATGTAAAACCATTTCTGGAGATTTTTTGCCCTTACCTAAGCCACATACCTTCTATGTAGATATCAGAGAACAATTAAAAATATTGTATCAATGCATTCTAAGGCACCTTTAAGAACTGTTCTGAGTTCTAAACTAGGTACCTGTGTGTTCCTAATTAGCCCAGAAAATATAAACTCAAAAATTAAACAAAAATTGCATTTACAGTAAGTCTATGGGGCAAGACAATATCCATTGTAAATGCATTTTTAAAAGTTTTTTAAAGAGCAAAATCAAAAGTATTGCCTGCAATAAAAGAGATCAATTTCTTATGAATCCGTAACATGGCATTACCCAAGTTTAACCACCCTAGACTGTGCATTAATTCACATTTCATGCTGATGTGCTTAAAGAAACCTACCACATGAAAGACAAGTATTAATTCCAAATATGATCTGGACAACCCTCCACAAGCCTCCTCAGTCTGTGTACAATTTCACATAAAAGATTGATCGAACCCTAAATAAAGAGAAGGGAAGCCAGGAAGATGCTCAAGAGCTCAGTACAGCCACGTGTCAACACTGGGGTGACTGGCCGACTGGCTGGGGATCTGTTGCAGGGGGTAAGATGATCGCTTGCAGCCAAAGGGCATGTGTGTGAGAGTATGCGACAGGCATCACCAATGAGCAGCTCTGTCATGCTTTCCCAATTTTCCTAATGGGCTTGGGCTCATTACAGAGTTATGAGAAACACTACCCTCCGATTAACAGCAAAGGAGAAAGCCCCATACAAGTGGACAGAAGAAATTTAAGACAAACACCCACTTATGTGAGCACACAAACACACATTTACTGATGCCTCTACAAATATACATTGCATCAAACTTCAGACAGATGCCAAAGCATCCAAAATTCAATGTATATGTGACATTCTTGCATCTGCTTGTCTTCCTTCAAAGATTATTCTTGTCATTTTTACAGAGTACAGAGATGACAGGAAATGATGCTCTTCAAAAAGTAAATTTCTTAATCTGTGTTTTTTGTCTTGTTTTCCTTTTTTTTTTAATCTAAACACTCCTAAAACAGGATGTTAATATCTTTATCAGTTGTGCATCTCATGTAAATCTGTTTTATTACAATATTCTTTATATACCATCTCATTTATGGTACTCTCATGAACGCACGTCAAAGACTTGACACAGAAGACAAGAAACCGTTGAAGTCATTATTTTTGTTTTCTTTGCGCACAAAAAGTATTCTTGTAGCTTCACAACATACAACTGAACCACTGATGTCACATGGACTATTTTAATGTTGTCTTTACTACCTTTCTAGGCCTTGATCTTGACAAAAACTCGCAATAAATAACTAAATGTACAGTTATCAAATTGAACACAGCACATTCACTGTATGAACAATATGAACACAAATAACACATATTTTCCAAAGGATGTTTTCCAAGGGATGAAGGATCACTCCCATATTTGGCACATAATGGAGATAGACCATGTCTAAATCTCAGTCCAGCTGATCTCCATTATGACACAACAATGCTTGAATCCAAGGTTTGTTGGAGACACAGCCTGATAATGAGCTTCATCTCCATCCATCATACATTCTTGGAATGCAGATGTGCTGCTGGAATTCTGAAGGGCTGATCAGTGGTTGGTCCGGATTGCTCCTGCCTAAACATACACATACTCTGCAGGCACTCCTAAATTCTCAGAGGCACACACACGTTCACACGCCCCGTGCATCGCTGCCTCATCACTAAAACATGCGAGATGTGAGACAGTCAGATAGATCACCACAGGGCTTGGAAAAACGTTACCAAACACAGTTCGCAATTTTATCTCCCCTCTCCTTCTCTCTCTGCTTTAGAGGAACCATATCAGGACCACAAACATAGTCCTCTACTACCCTCAGTTATGCTCTAAAGACAGACTTTACCTAAAAAAGACAAATCTGTCATCATGTTGTTCCAAACCTGAATGACTTCCATTCTTTCATGGAGCACAAAGGGTGAAGTGAACAACTGAAAGTGCTGCTCTTTTCCATAGATTGAAAGTGAATGAATCAGAG